>NC_069007.1:11908905-11909747 GCF_001194135.2 Octopus bimaculoides
TATCTACACACACACATATATTCACTGTCATTTACACACACTCAAATTTACACAGGCAGACATGTGTATATGCAGTTACTCATGTACACACACACACACACATACGTACACATATATTAATAGGCTTTAAATGAGATTCTTTAATTGTTAAGCCATTGTAGTTTATACTTGATCTGTATTGTTTTATATTTGGTTTCTATTTTAGTTCATATTATATTCTCTTATATTCTCGTGTTCAACTGAAGTCTCGACATTTGTTTCGCTGCTGTTTGTGATGACGGCTTCATGAAGGAACAGAACTGCTGCCAATTTACATCAAATGGAATCTAGAATTGTAAGCAATTACACAAGACTTAATGGCAGTTTTGGTTTCACTGCTAATTAACGAGCAACTGATAGACGGCGTTTCTAAACAGTGGTGGTGGTAGTGGTGATGGTGGTGGGCAAAAACATACATTGGAGGGAAGAATTAGACATCATTATTCAGGGTTGATAGAAATAAGAGCTAAAACATGATCACTTTATTCTCTTTAAAAAGAGAAGGACATTTTGGTATACAATGTTGTACATATATATATATGTATGTATAAATTTAGTAAATGGAGTAAAACGCATATGTTAAATGGATTCTTTTATTTCCAACATATGTTTCGAAGATTACAAATTATACCTTCCATAGGAATAGGTGATGTTGATGAGGATGTAATCTTCTCTTCGAAACATATGTTGGAAATAAAAGAATCCATTTACTAAATATATATATTTACTCAAGTACCCAAAATAACAAGGAGTTTCTACCTCATAAACAGGAGTTACACCACAGTCATTTTGTGATCTTTGCT
>NC_069007.1:11909757-11910377 GCF_001194135.2 Octopus bimaculoides
TTTCTACCTCATAAACAGGAGTTACACCACAGTCATTTTGTGATCTTTGCTACCCTGGTATCTATTAACCAATTTATTTTGTCCGAGTTGATTATTAACTTAGAGAAAATAAATACATATAATAATATATATGTGTGTGAAGGTGCATGGCTCAGTGGTTAGAGCCTCGAGCTTACAATCATGAAGTTGTGGGTTTGATTCCCGAACTGGGCTGTGTTGTGTTCTTGAGCAAGACACTTTATTTCACATTGCTCTAGTTCACTCAGCTGTGGAAATGAGTAGCTGTATCGAGTAACAATGGTGGTATGCACGGGCGACTGCTGGTCTTCCATAAAAACAATCCTAGGTTGTGTATTCACCAGCGAGGTGACTTTTCGCCCAGACTTGTACCCCAGAGGAGAAACTCTTAGTTGTCAAGTTTTTATATATATATATAACCACATGGTTCTGGGTTCAGTCCCACTGCATGGCAAGTATCTTCTACTATAGCCTCGGGCCTTGGGAGTGGATTTGGTAGACAGAAACTAAAAGAAGTCTGTCGTATATATATATATATATATATATATATATATATAGACATATATGTTTGTGTGTCTGTGTTTGTCCCCCCAACATCGCTT
>NC_069007.1:11911614-11916064 GCF_001194135.2 Octopus bimaculoides
GCCTGGTGTTGCCATCCGGTTTCACCAGTCCTCAGTCAAATCGTCCAACCCATGCTAGCATGGAAAGCGGACGTTAAACGATGATCAGATCTAATTTTCATGGGGTATATATCTGGAGTTCCACATATTTGGGATCAGAATCCCTCCCTCTATATCTTCTAAATCATTATGTCCATCTCCCAACCAAAAAAAATCTGTGTTAGGCACCAAGAGATTTCTCTTGAAATCATCAACATTTAACACATATCTGTGGATTGCTCAGCCACTTGCATATTGGTGTTGTTGTTCTTTAGCCCTAGGTCAGCCTTAACTGAGAAAGCCCTGTCACCAAACACCTTCATTCAACAACCATTCCATGTTATCATCAAGAACTACATTATCTAAAAGTCATCATTCCATGTTTTTTCTTTTAAAACATCAAGGTATGATTTAAGGGAGATTTGTCTGCTATTTCTAGCAGGTCAAGTGACCACAAAAAGACACCTTCATTGACTCAAAATGGCTATAGTAGTAGTAGTAGTAGTAGTAGTAGTAGTAGTAGTAGTCGCTTTCATAAAGTGTATATTTAGGGTCCAAAGTTTTAGGGATTGATTTCTTCCTCTCTAAATCTGATGAAGAATCATAGTTACCCTACTTTCTCCCCCATCAGATTTGCAAATATCACAACTGTTAATCTTTATCTTTATTAAGCCATAAAAAAGCAAGGATCAGTGCTGATGTCTTAGGCTGTTAATTTATGTTAATCCCCCTTTTAGCCAAACCTTTATCAGATTCTGAGTCTGAAATGTTCTACTCAATAATGTTTGGTATTGGCATTAAGAAGGGCCTCCAACCATAGAAACCAAGTCAAAACAGATTATGGAATCTGGTACAGCCCCTGACTTTGCCAGTTCCTGCCAAACCGTCTGACCCATGCCAGCATAAAAAAACAGATGTTAAATGTTGATGATTTCAAGAGAAATCTCTTGGTGCCTAACACAGATTTTTTTTGGTTGGGAGATGGACATAATGATTTAGAAGATATAGAGGGAGGGATTCTGATCCCAAATATGTGGAACTCCAGATATATACCCCATGAAAATTAGATCTGATCTGTTGGCTGTTATCCTGTGACTTGTGGGATATCAGTAGAATTAAAATGCAATCTTAGAAAACAATAGTAAGGTGGTGAACTGGCAGAATTGTTACAGTGCTGGGCAGAATGCTTAGCGGTATTCTGTCCGTCTTTACATCTTGAGTTCAAGTGCCACGAAGGTTGACTTTGCCTATTATCCTTTTGGGATGGATAAGGCACCATTCATGCATGGGTCGTTGCCAGAGCGACCTGACTGGCTTCTTGTGCCAGTGGCATGTAAAAAGCAGCATCCGAATGTGGCTGATGCCAGAGCTGCCTGACTGGCTCCTGTGCCGGTGGCACATAAAAAACACCCACTACACTCTCAGAGTGGTTGGTGTTAGGAAGGACATCCAGCTGTAGAAACGTTGCCAGATCAGATTGGAACCTGGTGCAGCCTCCTGGCTTGCCAATCCCTAGTCAAACCGTCCAACCCATGCCAGCATGGAAAACAGGCATTAGATGATGCCGATGATGATGATGATGAAAATAAGTACCAGTTGAGTACTGTAATCAACTTATTCCCTCATCTCAAAAATGCTGGCCTTGTGCTGAAATTTGAATGCAATATCAGAGTACTATAGTCGAATCGTTGAAGGAGGGTACCACCAAAAATAACATCATCATCATTGTGTCATTATCATCATTGTTGGAAACAGAGGGGTGGTCATGGGTGGAGTGCCTTCAATCATAGAACTACTCAATCATAGCTGATCTGAGGCTAAACAACAATAATAATTAAGAACCACCAGTACCTCTACAAGAATAAACATATTCTATTACACAATAATAATAACACCACCACCATATCAACATCTTCCTCACCACCACCAACACTAATATCATCACCTTCTTCCCTACCTCCATTACCACCACTACCAACACTACAATCACCTCCAACCCCTCAACCAATATCAATATCTTCACCACTACCCCCAACACTACCACCACCATCACATCTGTGATCATCACTATCACCAACACCACCACCACCACCTACCACAACAATAAACCATATTGGCAGTGTCCAAGTGGCCAGACAAGACTCTAGACAATTCTTGCAGCTGCCATCATCGAAATCTTTGAGATTTTTCTTGGTCAGATGCCAGATTGGCAAATTAAGATTTAATGTGATTCTAATTTCAGGAATGACCAATGTGCTAAACTGGACACCAGAACGTGTGTGTGTGTGTGTGTGTGATGTGGCTTTCTTTGATTCAATGATCGGGTTTATCAAACTATATGTACACACACACACATATATACATACATGCAAATATATATATTTACATACACATACACACACACATATATAAATAAACATGACATGTATATATCTCTGTCCATATATATATATGCACATACATGAATACATATATATGTGTAGACATATACATACATACATATATATATGTGTATATATATATATATATATATATATATATATATATATATATATATATATATATATATATATATATATATATATATTCACATACACACAATATGTATCCGATTCTAATTTAAGGAATAACCTTTGTGATAAACTGGACAGCTTGTGTCTGTGAGCAGTGTGTGTGTGTGTGTGTGTGTGTGTGTGTGTGTGTGTGTGTGCTGTGCATGTGTATGTGCGCTGTGTGTGTTATACATGTATATGTGCAGATTTGTGTGTTTATACAGTTGTATATACATGCATACACACACACACACACACATAGCAACATGTAGCAGTATATCAACTCTATATACATGTACGTGTGCTTCATATAAAACACTCCATGGATGTGCATGTATCAGCCTTTACACACATGGACATGAAGGTGTTTATATTAATCCTGTGTACATGTTCACATGTGAGTATTATTTGACCTTACATGTGTGTGTGTATGTATGAACAGAGAGTGTTTGGGCCAAATTTGATTATTTATTAGATCTCCTTTCTTCGAGAACAGCTTGATGTATAGATGAAAAGTCAATGGCGTTGGAGAGCATGAAGATTAAATTTGCAGGTGAGAAAAAGTTAGGTGACAGGAAGGACTTGAAGCCATCTGAAAACTGGAAGAGTTACCTGTGTCATGATGATCCATGCTAGGTACCAAACTGTTGATATTGTGACTGCAGCTCAGTACTCATTGAACACTATAAAGCGAGTAAAATGTGTGAGATGGACAGCTGAAGGGTTGACCACCACGAGGAAGGGACACAAACAGCATTCTGGTTGCATCCACTTACTAGAATTCATGCCCACATCGTTGAACAGGGCTTTAACCCTTTTGTTACTGTATTTATTTTGAGATGTTCTGTGTTTCTTTCAATTATTTTAAATATAACAAAGAATTTAGTAAAATAACTTAGTTATCATTAAGCTAGTGTTAGGAACATAAATTGTGACTAAGGTTTGGGGGAGTATTTTAATTTTAAACTTAAGAAAACAAGACATTTGTACTACAGAGCCAGAGCCGGTTTTGGCCAGGTTTGTAACGAAAGGGTTAAGCTCAATTCAGATGGCTATGTGAAGCTGTTGGAGATTGTGGTTAATTCCTAGCTGGAGAGGGTTGCTACTGGAAGGCCATATGCATGGCAGCAGCATTTTGATTTTTGCCATACCTCCATAAAGAATCGGAAGTGGTCGTCAGAGAATTTCTACAACTTCACCAGCCTTAATTTCTGGCCTCCTAATTTCCATGATTTTAATCCTGTAGATTACTATGTGTGGGGTGTGATTGAGAAAGACACCAACCGCTCAGCTGAGCTGGTGGCCAAGATCAGGGAGGTGTTTGAAGCTTTTCCCAGGGACACATTAAGAATGCACATGTCAGGTTCCAGAGCAATTTTGATTCTGTGATGGAAGCTGAGGGTAGCTACTTTAAGTAATCTGTTATCTCCCTCCCATAATCTAGTTGATGTCTTTTGATTTCTTAAAATACTTTTATTTTTGGATGGGATGTTGTGTTTTCTCTTTAAGAGTCACTGACCTCTCTCTTCTCTTCTCATATTGTATTTTCTTTTCCTTTTAATACAAACTGTCAAATTCAGCCTGAACATCCTGTATATACGTGAATGTTTATATATATATAGTTTTAGGGAAAATAACCAAGTTTCAAGAACTCATCGATGAAAATCCACTATCACATATAGAAAAATTAACAATTAAAAGCACAATAAATGAGTATAATATAAAGTAAAGTAAATATCATAAGATAAATATAATATAATTATATAATTATTATATTTATCTTATGATATTTATTTTACTTTATATTATACTCATTTATTGTGCTTTTAATTGTTAATTTTTCTATATGTGATAGTGGATTTTCATCGATGAGTTCTTGA
>NC_069007.1:11916365-11917429 GCF_001194135.2 Octopus bimaculoides
TATATATATATATATATATATATATATATTGTGGCGAGCTGGCAGAATCATTAGCATGCTGGGTGAAATGCTTAGCGGTGTTTTGTCTGCTGTTACGTTCTGAGTTCAAATTCTGCCGAGAGTGATTTTGCCTTTCATCCTTTCGGGGTTGATTAAATAAGTACCAGTTACGCACTGGAGTCGATGTAATCAACTTAATCCCTTTGTCTGTCCTTGTTTGTCCCCTCTGTGTGTAGCCCCCTGTGAGCAATAAAGAAATATATATATTTATATCTATGCTGTGCATGTGTGTGTATGTCTGTATGTATATATCAAAGGTGTGCACCATTAATCAACAAGTTAACTTCGTTAACTGTGAATCCATTAACCAACAAGTTAATTTCGATAACTGTTAATCAGTTGATTATTTCTTAATGTAACGGAAGTTATCGATAAACAGTTAATGTTAATTTTTATTATAGACAAAACAAAACATCAGTTTTTGCTATGAAGCTACATAAAAACGACTTTAAAAATTGCCAAACTATAAAATTCAATTGATGATGATGTCGATCTTGATGATGATGGTGACGATGATGGTGATGATGATGATGATACTGATCATCATCATCATATAATGTCCGCTTTCCATGCTGGCATGGGTTGCACAGTTTGACTGAGAAGTCAAGCTGGGAGGCTGTAGCAGGCTCCCAATCTGATTTGGCAGGGTTTCTATAGCTGGACATCCTTCCTATCACCAACCACTCTGAGAGTGTGGTGGATGCTATTTACCTGCCACCGGCATGGGAATGATGATGTTGATGATGATATACATATATATATATATCATCATCATCATCATCATCATCGTTTAACGTCCGCTTTCCATGCTAGCATGGGTTGGACGATTTGACTGAGGACTGGTGAAACCGGATGGCAACACCAGGCTCCAGTCTAATTTGGCAGAGTTTCTACAGCTGGATGCCCTTCCTAACGCCAACCACTCAGAGAGTGTAGTGGGTGCTTTTACGTGTCACCCGCACGAAAACGGCCACGCTCGAAATGGTGTCTTTTATGTGCCACCC
>NC_069007.1:11919469-11922851 GCF_001194135.2 Octopus bimaculoides
CTTTGGTCCTCACGGCGCAGAACATTGGCAAATCTTTCCTTATCTGCTTCCCCTCTGGCTAAATAAACCTGTCGCCTAGCCTCCCTTCTGGCACATTGGTACAATTCCCTGCTACCACCGTTCTTCCAGTCCTTCCAAGCCTGTTTCTTTTGTCTAATAGCCCTGTCTACCTCCTTGTTCCACCACCACGTTACTCTGGGTCGGGAGGGGACCTTACACCACCCACAAATCTGGTCGGTGGCTTTCAACAGGTTGTCCTGCAGATATATATATATATATATATATATATATATAAACACAAATCTGCACATATATGAACAAACACACACGTATGGGCAAGATAAAAGTTTGACTGCTACAAAAAAACTTGTCACTTTTATAACAGTACCCTGATAAAGTGTTCCTCTTTCACAGTGAAAAGAGTTGGCAGGGGAGTGAAGATATTGCAGAGTTATGAGAAACCTATTCATTTGTTGGGTATACTGCACCCATACCTTAAAGGACTTAGTGTTAAGAAGGGTGTCTAGATATAGAAACCATGTCAAATAAAACATATGAGCGAGGCTTGCACCCCTGGTCCATATTTGGGAGGAAAATAAACATGAATCGGAACAGACTTGAATCATGAATGGCGAATTGTCTTACAAATGCCAGCATGAGAAGTGATGTACTGTGGAAGTAGAGGTGATAGTGATCGTGATAGTGGTGGTGGTGGTTCTGGTGCTGGTGGTGGCTGTTAATCAGTAAAGTGCGATTCACAAACTAACCAACCATACTGATTATCAAAGAGCTGAAGACAAAGTTTCTACTGTACCCCACCACCCCGTTACGTCTGTGACATATGTGCAGATATACAGGAAGACACAGTTTGATAATCCTCAAACCAAGTTATCTCAAGATGATGGCAGCCACCGTACAATAAGTACCGAACTCCACTGCCGTGTGATGTATACCTAAATACAAACATAACCAGATACGTTATAAACACCTCTCTACTGTTACTTTATATTGGTCAAGTATATTGGAGAACGTAAGTACTTTTACTTGACTGACTCCACTAGTCAAGTGTATTTGAAAATATTAAAGTACTCAATTTAATTTGGCCAACTATGTTGCTCAAGTATATTTGCGAATCTAATTACTCTGGTTTCACTAACGAAGCAGAGATTGTTTTATTTTATATTCTTAGTGTTAGAGTGAAATAGTCTTAAAATTGTTAATATGATGTTTCTGTTAGGTGTAGCATAGCTGCGTGAGTTTGCTTTTCAGCGCTGTCGTCTTCGGTTCAGTCTCACTGTGCAGCACCTTTGGCCAATGTTTTCTACTATAACCCCTGGTCAACCCCTGGCCTTGTGAGTGAAATTATCATCATCATCATCATCCTTTAACATCCGTTTTCCGTACTGGCATGAGGTGGACAGTTCTGGCCTGAGCTGGCAAGTAGGACAGCTGCACAAGGTTCCAGTTTGATTTGGCTGGGTTTTGACGACTGGATGCCCTCCCTAAAATTAACCACTTTACAATGTGCACTGAGTGCTTTTAATGTGGTACCAATATGAACACGGCATGTCCCTCGTGTGTGTGCTTGTTCATGTGTGTGTTTGTTCATGTGTATGTGTTTGTGTGCATGTGTGTGTTTATGAGTCTTTGTTCATGTATACGTGTGTGTGTATTTGTGTATGTGCATGTGTGTATGTTTGTGTTTGTATGCACATATGTGTGTGTGTGTGAGAGAGAGTGTGTATGTGTTTATCCCACCACAGCTTGACAACCGGTGTTAGTTTGTTTATGCCCCTGCAACTTAACAGTTCAGCAAAAGAGAACAAGTACCAGGCTTCCAAAAAATAAGAACTGGGGTTGATATCTTCAACTTAAACCCTCCAGGTTATTGCCTTGTCATGGCTGCAGTCCAATGATCGAAACAAATACAAGAAACAGTAAGAGAAGACACATCTCTCCACCAAATACTTTTATGTCCAGTAAAGAACTGGTAACTTTTTTTTTAATGTATTTTACTGTGGAAAAGAGATAAAATAACAAAACTTCTTCATCCTATTTCCATAGTAAATTTTGTCATTATCGCTTGAGGCTGTAAAATGTGATGTATTTATGTGAGGTTTCAATAAACGATGTTATTTGATTATGGTTGGTTGAATATTAGCAATATTGCAAGATAACACTTAACCTTTTAGACATTTCGAAATCTGTTTCACTCAGAATTAGTTTGTCTCTTCAAGATTTCATCGACACAATCCTGGGCCTTGTTTGCTTTTGTTTTTCTTCTTCTCTCTAATACACCATGCATTAAATTTTCTTGGTTCGCTTGTCATTCAAGCCATGATTGTCTCTCTTCTTGTGTTGTGTATTATATTCACAACATCTAAATGCACTTCTAAAATGGCAGGGTGAACTTTGAAGGAGATTTGGCTGTTAATTCTAGGAAGCCACATCATTAATAAGTAACCCCTTCATTTGTTCCTTCATTGAGTAGTTGTTCAGCCCCAGGTCAGTCTTGATCCACTAGACCTATGGTCAAAGGCCAATGATCAAAGACATTCCAAGGTTGATTATACAGTAATCCCTCGACTACTGTAGTTGTTACATTCCTCAACACCCCGCCCCCGTGATAGCTGAAAAATCCATGAAGTAGAAACCTTACTGTATATTTTTTTATCATTTTTCTAATTTGCATGTATTTATTTTATTATAAATGCAAAACAACACCACAGAGGAATCAACATAAGCTTAAATAATAAACTGCGATAGGTGAACCGCAATAGGTGAACGATGATAGGTGAACGATGATAGGTGAACGGTGATAGGTGAACTGTGATATGGCAAAGGATTACTGTTCTGTCATTTTATTTTACAATAGTGTATCTAGGTTTGTATTATCAAATGTGCCCTTCCTCATAAAACTTGTAAAATGTGAACTCAAGCTACATGTAGTAACTACATGAAATGTTATTTAGATATTTGTCATGTAAGTTGGTTTCATGTGACAATGGATGCAATTGGCTGTGTGGTTGGAGAGCTTGGTTCACAACTACACGGTTCCAGGTTCAATCCAATTAAGAGACATATTGGATGGGGTGTCGTCTGTTATGGCTTCGAGTCGATCAGACCCCGGAGAATGAGATTTGGTTGACAGAAATTGTGTGGAAGGTCATGGTAGGGAGTGTTGCTGTGATGGTGACGGGGTGGTGACTTAATCCAGTGATATGCACGCATATAAATATGTGTGTGTTAGCATATATATGTGCGTATGGTGTGTGTGTGTGCTCATATACTTATATATGTGTGTGTGTGTGTGTGTGCATATATTTATGTGTACGTGTGTGTATATATATATATATATATATATATATATATATATATATAT
>NC_069007.1:11922861-11923423 GCF_001194135.2 Octopus bimaculoides
TGGTACTCTGTCGGTTGCAACAACAAGGGTTACTGTTGATCCGATCAATGGAACAGCCTGCTCATGAAATTAATGTGCAAGTGGCTGAGCACTCCACAGACACGTGTACCCTTAACGTAGTTCTCAGAGAGATTCAGTGTGACACAGAGTGTGACAAGGCTGGCCCTTTGAAATACAGGCACAGTAGAAACAGGAAGTAAGAGTGAGAGAGAGTTGTGGTGAAAGAGTACAGCAGGGTTCGCCACCATCCCCTGCCGGAGCCTCGTGGAGCTTTAGGTGTTTTCACTCAATAAACACTCACAACGCCCGGTCTGGGAATCGAAACCGTGATCCTATGACCGCGAACCCACTACCCTAACCACTGGGCCATTGCACCTCCACATATGTATATAGTATATATAGGTGCAGGAGTGTCTGTGTGGTAAGTAGGTTGCTTACCAACCACATCGTCCCGAGTTCAATCCCACTGCGTGGCACCTTGGGCAAGTGTCTTCTACTATAGCTTCAGGCCGACCAAGGCTTTGTGAGTGGATTTGGTAGATGGAAACTGGAAGAAGCCCGT
>NC_069007.1:11924475-11925283 GCF_001194135.2 Octopus bimaculoides
TATATGTATATATATCATCATCATCATCGTTTAACATCCACTTTCCATGCTGGCATGGGTGGGGCAGTTTGACTGAGGACTGGTGAGCCAGAAGGCTGCACCAGGCTCCAATCTGATTACATATAATTATATATATACATACACAGTAATGCTGAATATCTTTCTCCTCCATATGTTCACCTACCCCATTCCAGAAATGAAACTATCCAAGGGAACAGTGAGTAACAAAGTCTTCTACTTATTAAGGGCCAATCTTGTCCCTTGTTTAAAGTGGTTTTTGTCTGTCTTTGACCCATTTCATTGGTTGTCCAGCAAGCTCTTGACCAATGGTGTGTTTGATTGTAGACGGTGCATAGCAGGTGATATAAGTTAGACAAGTGTTCCCTATGTCTCCAGGATCTCGGTTGGTCTGCAGAGAGTGTGGGTTTAATGTTGCTAGTGTGGGTAGGGTCAAGGAAGGATTTCTATGGGCCTTTATTCAACACATGCACATTCACATATAGAAAAAAATTGGTACCCCATTGGTTATACAATTCTATATTTAAGAGATGAGGAATTATTTACATTATTTACATTATTTACATTTGACGGATATTCGTCCTCATCTTGTTTGTTGTTAACACAACGTTTCGGCTGATATACCCTCCAGCCTTCGTCAGGTGTCTTGGGGAAATTTCGAACCTGGGTTCTCATTCCTATCGATGTTACTATTATTATTATATTATTATTATTATTATTAATCAGGTCGCTGCCGTGCATCGAACTCGGAACCTTGGGGTTAGTAGCCCGCGCTCTTAACCACTACGCC
>NC_069007.1:11928202-11929082 GCF_001194135.2 Octopus bimaculoides
CATGCCTTCATATATACCCACATATAGTCACACATACATTTAAAGTCTCACGTACACACACACATTCATATATACACAAAATATAAACACACAGATACTAATACACATACCCACAAAAATACACACAAAGACACTACCACATACGTACTCACACATGCATACACACACATGCATACACACACATGCATACACAGAAATACCAATACATTCTCACAGAAATACACACGTATACACTCAAAGACAGATCAACATGCATACACTCTAATTTACATACTCACACACACACACACACACACACACATGTTTACAAATACACAGAATACTAAATTCAGGTACCCATAGAAATACACACGCATACAAGCAAAGACAGAACTACATGCATACACTCTAAAACACACACACACACACACACACACACAATCCCAAATACACAAAATACACATAAATATTAATACATATACTCACAGAAACACACACACACACACACTCAAAGACAGAACCACATGCATACACTCAAATGCGTGCACACACACACACACACTCATAGAATTACTTATACCCACACCCATCCACCCATATACTATGGCCCTTGTTATCGTAATACCTGTCAGTACTCTCTGCTATTAAGTATCAAAGAGATTGGTCTTAACTTTATGATCTGATGACAATGATGCATTAGTTTAGCATATATTAATAGTGACCTGGTCATAGATAGATACTTTGATATGTAACAACATTGACCTCGTTAGAGAAAGGCAAGACTAAAATGCTAATTGAAGACCAGTTAATGATAATTATTGGTGTCCAGTTTCAAGATATACATTTGTGAGACTATAACAACAAACACACATATGCATGCATGCGTGCACATATATATACA
>NC_069007.1:11929092-11929665 GCF_001194135.2 Octopus bimaculoides
ATATATATATATATATATATATATATGTTTGTGTATGTGTGTGTATGTATATGCCTATATGTATGTATGTATATATATAGATACTTACATATATGTGTGTGTGTATATCTAGATACATACATATATATATATTTATGTATACATACATGCATATATTTCTCTTCAGCCTGATTTGTAATGGAACCATAATCATCAGAACCCCATACAAAGTTGCCCACCGCCATAGGTGCACGTGTATATGGTTCTGCTAATTACAGCTTAATGGTAAATTTCAAAAGTCTTCGTTTTGGCGCGCTAATTCCAGGAATATGTCTGCATAGAATATTTACTGCGTCGCATATATCCAGTATGAGAACTCGGTAAGGGTTAATATTTTATTAAAAAATATGGCAAAAAAAATCATATATTAATTAATATCGATTAATTACCAGGAAGCTAGCACATTTAAAGAATCAAAGAGATTCAGAAACAGTATCTGCAATCTCAGGGGATTAAAGTACATTTTTATATATGACATTGACCACTAACGTGGACATTCAATGTGCTAGAAATAGATCACATCTTGTGTCTAAT
>NC_069007.1:11929914-11931036 GCF_001194135.2 Octopus bimaculoides
GCTATATTTCATGTTGAGAACAATTTAGGTCTTATTAGACACAAGATGTGATCTATTTCTAGCACATTAAATGTCCACGTTAGTGGTCAACGTCATATATAAAAATGTACATGCATATATATATATATATATATATAACCCTAACCCCAACCCTGTAGATATATATATATATATAGGATATGGTGAATAAACTGTCGCCAAAATTATGCAAAAATGAAAATAACACTGACATCTCATTTTAACAGATATATTCACCAATATTACATAAAGATATCTTGAAATACTAAAGAGTAAATTTATTCAATAAAATCGCCATTGGCTTCAACCATGGCCTCCAGACGTCTTCTGAATCTCTTGCAAATCTCCTGGACGGTCTCCTTGTTTAAGTTGGTGAATGCTGCCATAATCCTTGCCTTCAGTTCATCTTTGGTGTTACAAGGAGTTTTGATGGTCTCTCGCTCAGCTGCACTTCACACATAATAATCAAGGGAGTTGCAGTCTGGGGAGTTAGATGGCCAAATGTTAGGGGTGATATAGTTGCAGAAATTCTCTGACAGCCATGACTAGGTTCTCCTGCTTGTGTGGCAAGGTGCAGAGACCAGTTGCCAGACATAGGGTCTTCTAGCAGCCACCTTCTTGACCCAAGGCAACTCTACCTCCTCCAGGCACTTGGAGGCCGTGTGGAAAGATGAATAGAGGCATGACGTCACCATCACTAATGATCACTCCAAATACCACGATGTTGATTGGATGTTTGATTTTTATCACTCTCGGCACATGTCTTTGGATTACATTGTCTGTCCTCAGACTGACGCCCAAACACTCTAAAATGTTCATGTTGGAGATTCCATTATGAATGTAGAGCATACAGCATGTCGTTTCCAAATTTCTGGCGGAGTGAATTGCATCATGGTGCTGTTTTTCTCACAGACGGTGCCCAACTGGCCCTACCATACTGTGTAGTCAACAAAACCAAAATCAAACAATGTGCATGCATGAAATTAAAAATATAAATTGGCAACAATTTACCCAACACACCCTGTATATATACATATATATGTGTCTGTATATATATACATATATATATATATATATATATATATATATATATATATATATATA
>NC_069007.1:11932627-11935883 GCF_001194135.2 Octopus bimaculoides
AGGGTGAGGTATGCCTGTGTATATATATATATATATATATATATATATATAGATAGATAGATAGATAGATAGATAGATAGATAGATATAGATATATATGGTTGTGTTTATGTAAAATAGGATAGAAGCAGACAAATAGAACAGTTTATTATATATTAAACATACACACCTATATATATATCATCATCAACATCATTTCATGCCAGTTTTTCATGCTGGCATGGGTTTGAGGGGTCATCATGGTTTGTGTCACCTCCCAAATGCTCCCACTGCTCCCAAATGCAGGTACTCATTCATGTCTACGACTAAATCACTTTCCTGTGCCTCTACTCTTTAGCAGTCTCTCCAGCATTTCTAGGGCCCTATATAACCATGTCTATCATTATGGACTTTCCTTCGTTGTTTGTTTTTGTTTTTTGCTGTCTCTTGTTCATGTTAATACATTTTTATGCAGTTTTCCGTAAACTCTCCCGTATACCATATCCTATCATTTGAGTCATTGTCCAATGAGGGCAAGCTGTCCAGGGTCCAATGACTCACATTGGTCTCTCACTAGTTGAGAGTCTCACCGGATCACACCCGTTACTACATACAGGAGCATAATAGTATGCAGGAGGCCGGTGCCATGTAAAAGTGCCCGCGTCGGTGCCACATAGAAAGCAATGAGTACATTCTGTAAAGTGGTTGGCATTAGGAAGGGCATTCAGCTGTAGAAATAAAATCAGACTGGAACCTGGTGCAGCTCTCTCCTGTTTACCAGCTCTGGTCAAACCATCCAACCCATGGATGACAGATATTAAATGATGACGATGATGATGATGAAGATGAAGGTGGTGGTGGTGGTGATGATGATGGTAATGGGGATGATAGTGATGATGATGATGATGGCAGTAGTTTGCTAACTGCTCGATTCTGGCCATTGACAGTTTATTATATGTTCATCCCCACTCAGCATCCTGTGATATTCACCATCGATTCAATAAGTTCATCTGTCGAAATATTTCACATCCGCCATGCTGCATCCGTTGATTTCAATGTAACCCTGGCTCGGGTGGTTACCAGTTGCTAGGCAACCACCCGAGCCAGAGTATGAGGGTTAAACAATGTCTTTCTTTTTTTGCGGTGAATGAAGTAATAATCCTTCCTCACTCCACCCCACCCCACAACCTGACGACTGAAGACAGAAATGAAGAAAAAAGACATGGGTACAATCAGTGTAAGAGACAAACTCACACACACACAGATACATGTGCATGTAGGAATGCATGGCACAGAAAGACTAAAAGGAATAAAGACAAGACAAGACCAGAGAGAAGGGGAGACATGAAGAAGAACAGATTGTCACTGATGAGGTCACAGAATGTGTGAGGAAAACAACCCTGAAAAATAAATTAATAATAATAATAATAAAACTAAAGTGACAATTAAATACAGAGTGCATGTGTTTAATTGGCAAAATATGACCATGAAGGTGCATGCCTCAATGGTTAGAGCGTCCGGCTCACAATCATGAGGTGGTGAGTTTGATTCCCAGACTGGGCTGTGTTGTGTTTCTTGAGCAAAACACTTTATTTCACTTTGCTCCAGTTCACTCAGCTGTAGAAATGAGTTGTGATGTCACTGGTGCCAAACTTTTTATTGCCCACAGGGGGATAAACAAGGACAGACAAAGGGCTTAAGTTGATTACATCGACCCCAGTGCATAACTGGTACTTATTTAATCGACCCTGGAAGGATGAAAGGCAAAGTCAACCTCGGCGGAATTTGAACTCAGAACGTAACGACAGACGAAATATCGCTAAGCATTTCACCTGGTGTGCTAACAATTCTGCCAGTTCGCCGCTGTATTGTCCCCTTTTGCCTTTCCCTTGGATAACATTGGTGGCATGGAGAGTGGAGGCTGGTATGCATGGGTAACTGCTGGTCTTCCATAAACAAACTTGCTCAGTTTTGTGCCTCGGAGGGGAACTTCCTACGTGCGCTACCATGGTCATTCATGACTGAAGGGGATCCCTCCTTCTTCCTGTATGCACTCTATGCATAGAAGATGGCTGTGAAGGCACATTGCTTAGTGGTAAAGGTCTTTAGACCACAAATGTACCTGATGACACATTGTGTCCTTGAGCAAGACAATTCATTTCACATTGCCCCAGTCCACTCACCTAGCAAAAATGAGTTGTACCAGTAATTTAAATGGGGCCAGCCTTGTCACACTCTGTGTCACACCGAATCTCCTTGAGAACTACATTAAAGGGGACACGTATCTGTAGAGTACTCAGCCACTTGCTCAGTAATTTCATGAGCAGGCCATTCCATTGCTCATATCAAGTGGAACACTTGTCATAACCAATCATAAGATCGTGTGTTCAATTCCTGGCAATGCATTGTGTTCTTAAGCAAGACACTTTATCTCACATTGCCCCAGTTCACTCAACTGGGAAAAATTAGTTGTACCAGTAATTCAAAAGGGACCAGCCTTGTCACACTCTGTGTCACGTTGAATCTCCCTGAGAACTACTTTAAAGGGCATACCTATGGAGTACTCAGCCACTTGTTTGATCATTTCATGAAGCAGGCTGTTCGGCTGATCAGATCAACTGGAACCTTTATCATTGTAATTGACAGAGGGCCAATTTTTGCAAGAGGACTGTAATAGTGTAATATAATCTGAAACAACTTGTTGAGTAATTTCAATGTCAACTACCACCATTACCACCCTTAAGTACCCCACTACCATTAACGACAACTACCCTTCGGCTAAACACCACCACCACCACCACCACAAAATCCATCACAAGGCCCACCTCATACCTCAAACATTGTCCCCCCCCCCTCCTCCCCATACAATTTTTCACTTAACAACCATTTAATCTTTTTTTTTTGTCTTTTTCTCTCATTTCAGGTAAGTGATACTGCTGATTATTCTGATGGTGACGGTGATGATGATGATGTTGATTGCTGTGTTCTTGTTGTTATTGCAATTCCACCACATCTCTGATATATTTCACAAGAGACCCTCGAGTCGAGGAATTTTGGTTAAGTTTTGGTAAGTCATTTTGATTGGAATCTCTATAGATCTGTTGCTATCACTCCCAAATAGAAGTGACAGAGAGAGAGAGAGAGAGAGAGAGGCACTGTGTTCTGTTCTTTGAATAAAAGCAGCAACAACAGAAGGAAGAAGAAGAGGAAGAAGAAGGAGAAGAAGAACGAAATGAAGATGGGGTGGAAGTGGGGTAGAAGGGCTAAAAGGAATTATT
>NC_069007.1:11936588-11939727 GCF_001194135.2 Octopus bimaculoides
ATGTGTGTGTGTGTGTATATATATATATATATATATATATAGAGAGAGAGAGATAGATAGATATATACATAATATCCATTTATCTGTGTCTCTTTTTATCTATCCACCTATTTGTTTGTTTATCAATTTATCTGTCTGTCTATCTATCTATCTATCTATCTATCTGTCTATATATATATCTATCTGTCTATATATATATATATACACATAATATCCATTTATCTGTCTCTTTTTATCTATGTACCTATTTGTTTGTTTATTAATTTATATGTCTATTTATCTATCTATCTGTATATACACACACACACACACACAAATTGATCTACCTGTCTGTCTTTCTGCCAATCAGTACACACGTGTGTCTCATGTATGGATATATGTATGTCTATGTCTCTCTCTCTCTCTCTCCGCATATATATACATTAACAGCTGATTGCTCAAGTAGATTAATATTAATTGATGCTTGTTAACATTTCACAGTGAGTTAATGTCCTCTATCAAGTGATGCTAATGCAGGTGTGTGTGTGTGTGTGTGTGTGTGGACATGGGTGGATGTATGTGTACATATGATTGGTATAGTATATGTGTATTGGTGGGGGGGATGTACAGATATCTGTGTATATACCTGAAGATGTGTGAATGCATGTGTGTGTTTGTGAAAGTATGTGTGTTTGTGAGAGTGTGCATGTTTGTGAGTGTGTGTGTATATTTGTGAGAGTGTGTGTGTGTTTGTGAGTATGTGTGTGTGTGAGAGTGTGTGTATGTTTGTGAGAGTGTGTATGTGTTTGTGAGTGTGTGTGTGTGTGTGTGTGTGTTTGTGAGTGAGTGTGTGTGCAGACATCTGTGGCAGCTTGTGTACAGAAGTGTGGGATGTGTGCACGTGTGACCTTGTATATATCAATGATTGTTGATGTGTGTGGATGGGGGGGGGTATTGTGTGTGTTTGTTGTGTGAGGACATGTGTATATGTATGGGTGTGGGGATGTGTGTGTGTGTGTGTAATGTATGGATATGTGTGAATGTCTACGTATGTGTGTGTGTGGAGAGATTGTGTGTGTGTGAGATGATACATCTAGGTGTGATCTGGATGTGGATGTGTGTATTATATGGATGTATATAGGGGGGGTGGCTAAGTATGTGTGTGTGTGTGTGTGTGTTCTTTCTGTATGTCTGTGAATGTGGGTGTGTGTGGGGGAATGTATGTGTATGTGTTGCTTTCTCTGTGTGTGAATGTGCATTGCTTTGTGTATGTGTGTATGTGAATGCATGTTGCTTTGTGTAAGTATGTATGTGTGTGTGTAACTGTATGTGTGTGTGAATATGTGTTGGTTTGTAAATATGTGTTCTTTGTGTGTAAAACAGAGAGGGAGAGAGATAGAGAGTGTGTGAGAGAGGAGTGGGAGGAGATGAAAGTAGCTCTCAAGAGTGAGAAAAGCTTGGGGAAAGATAACAGCTGTGTGAGAGGGTGAGTAACAGATGATGAGACAGTGGAAGGAGGAGGGCTTCACCACTGAAGATAGCAGTAAGAGGGTGGTAAGTAAACAGAGGGGAAGTGAGAGGTAACTGGTCTGTGAGTGAGACATTTGAGTAAGGTGAGAGACTGAGTGGAAGTGGTTAATATGTGAGTGTAAGTGGAGATAGTTACTGTGTGAGTGTGACAATTTACAAATTGGAAGAAGTAAGTTTGTTTTGAAGAAGAGAATCAGATTCTTAGAGAATAACCATGGGGCTATAAAATTTGAATATAGAATAATATAATATTGTTTTCTAGTCTAGACACAAGGACTGAAATTTTGTGGGAGGGGACCAGCCGATTAGATCAACCCCAGTAGGCAACTGGTGCTTCATTTATCGACCCCAAAAGGATGAAAGGCAAAGTCGACCTTGGCAGAATTTGAACTCAGAATGAAAAGGCAGATGAAATACCGCAAAGCATTTCGCCCGGCGTGCTGATGTTTCTTATTTTTTACTGCCCACAAAGGGCTACACATAGAGGGGATAAACAGAGACAGACAAATGGATTAAGTCGATTATATTGACCCCAGTGTGTTACTGGTACTTATTTAATCGACCTCGGCAGAATTTGAACTCAGAACATAGCGGCAGATGAAATACCACTAAACATTTCGCCCTGCATGCAAACGTTTCTGTCGGTGTGCTAATGTTTCTGCCAGCTCTCATCTGTCTGTCTTTTCTACTCTAGGCACAAGGCCCAAAATTTTTGGTAAGGGAGATAGTTGATTAGATTGACCCAAGTATGCAACTGGTACTTAATTTATCGATCCCCCAAAAGGATGAAAGGCAAAGTCGACCTTGGCAGAATTTGAACTCAAAATGTCTGTGGACAAATGGGAAATACAGAAAAAAAATTTTGAAAAAGCAGTTAAGACTGACATTTCAAGATGGGCCCTTCATCAAAACATTAAAGAACTACTACTGCTGTTGCTACTACTACTACTGCTGCTACTGTTACTACTATTACTCCTACTGATGATGATGATGAATTAGAGACAGTTAATCACGTGATTAAGTGTTGATCAGCTTGAGATGTGTGGATATGGGGTTTGCTTTGTAACCAAGTGGCTTCATGTTCAATCCTACCATGTAACACCTTGAACAAGTGTTTTTACTTCAGGCTGGTCAGTGCCTTGAGAGCTGTGGAGTTAGTTGAGAGAAACTCTATAGAAGTCCATGTGGTGTGTGTGTGTGTGTGTGTGTGAGTGCGTGCATGTGTGTGTGTGTCTGCATGTCTGAGTGTGTGTGTCGGCGTCTGTGTGTGTATTGTGTAATTTTGTTGTCTCCTTCATACGTCTGTTTTTGTATGCCAGCACAGGTTTGATGAATCACCTGCATCTCTCCATTTATTGCAATCTATCGTCATCCCACACATACACTTACACACACAGAATCACACCTGGACATCTACACAAACTCTTCTCTCACTCTCATTCTCTCTCTCTCTCTCCCACACACAGGAAACCAGCCATCGCTGCTGTTCCATCTGACATGTCCCTTTCACTTTGTTTTTTTTTCTTTAACATTGTTTCCATTGTCAGCCATAGCATCAGCCCCTACCAACCCTCATTATATTACAGCTGGGTGAGATTTTAGAATGTCATCATTGCTAGAGAGGTTCCCC
>NC_069007.1:11940317-11941704 GCF_001194135.2 Octopus bimaculoides
AATACCAATATAGTTTCGTACTTTCATGAACTTTGTTCATTCATTATTTTGTAGACATCTATAATGGCTGATCTTATATTTATGAATTCATTCAAAAAGAAAAAAAAAAGCATTTTCATCGAAGAACATAACCTTTTTGATTCTCTGATTCTAAATTTCTCCCTGCCCCCTGCCTTCTCTCTCCTCCTCCTTCTCCTCCCCCTCATACCTATCCTCTCTATCTCTATCTCTGTCTCACCTCTTTGTCTATATTCTCTGACAATTACCATCACTCAATAATAAGATGTATTTGTATATTAGATTCCGTACCAAATTATTATGGACAATCAAATAAAAATACCAATTCTGTCTGAAACACACACTGGCATCTTTATGTATATTGTCATCATCACCACCACCACCATCATCGTCATCATCATTTTCATGTCAAGTTGCCCGATGTTTGGCTGGGTAAGATGTGTCTTCTCCAACACAGTCTTTCGCAATTCTTTGTCCTCTCTTTCTTTCAGTTTTCTAAGATCATCTCTCACCATTTCCTTCCAAACCATCTTCAGTCCTCATCTTCTGAAGATTCCTCCAACATTCACCCCCACCCAATCACATCTCCATATCCCTCGCCATATTTCAAAGCCGGTTCCGTCTTTTCTCTTCCACACCACATCTGGATCTGCTGTCACCTTGTTTTTCTCTCAGCTCATCCACGTTATAAAGTCACTCTTCAGACTCACTTAACATTGCACATCCAGCCCTGCATGCTTGCCTCATCTCCTCCCAACCTCCACACACATCCTCTACTCACAGAACCCCCTCATGTGCCACCAAACGCATACAATCCCACTTTGTATACACAAACATCATACAATTTAAAAGAGAAACCTTCTTTACATTGTGAGCTTAAATCCTGTTGAGATCAACTCTACCTTTCTCTCTTTTTTGGATCCAATACAATCAAATGTACCAGTCAATATAATGAGGTCAATATAATCGACAAACTCCTTCAAATATATCTGTGGTCTTGTGCCTATGTTACAAATTACTACTATTAAAGCTAATGTATTCGTGATGGACACACACACATGCATACATGCATAAATGTAGACATATACATCATGCATTCATTCATGCATACATACATACAGGAGTGACTGTGTGGTAAGAAGCTTGCGTACCAATTTACCAACCACATGGTTCTGGGTTCAGTCCTACTGAGTGGCACCTTGGGCAAGTGTCTTCTACTATAGCCTTGGGCCAACCAAAGTCTTGTGAGTGAATTTGGTAGACAGAAACTGAAAGAACCCCATCATATATGTGTGTGTGTATGTGTATATGTATGTATGTGTGTGAGTAAATATATATACATACATATATATATATATATATATATATA
>NC_069007.1:11941794-11942937 GCF_001194135.2 Octopus bimaculoides
TTGACAACCGACGCTGGTGTGTTTTTGTCCCCCGTATCTTAGCGGTTTAGCAAAAGAGTCCAATAGAATAAGTACTAGGCTTACAAAGAATAAGTCCTGGGGTTGATTTGTTAAACTAAAAGGCAGTGCTCCAGCATGGCCACAGTCAAATGACTGAAACAAGTAAAAGAATAAGAGAATAAAAGAATATATATATGTGCGATGGGCTTCTTTCAGTTTCTGTCTACCAAATCCACTCACAAGGCTTTGGTTGGCCTGAGGCTATAGTAGATGATACTTGCCCAAGGTGCCACATAGTGGGACTGAACCTGGAATCATGTGGTTGGGAAGCAATTTTCTTACCATACAGCCACACCTGCCACTATGTATATATATAGTGTGTATGCTGTACTTTGAATTTTTAGCACCAGTGTGTCAAACCAGTCTGGTTTACAAAGTACTCGATTCCAACACTAAATATGTATAGTTCAAATTTACAGAACACAAAAGACGAAGACAGGTGTTGGAACATCAAGAAGGTGTATTAGTTTAACGCTCAGGAAGCATAGAAAAGTCTTTTACGTTTCGAGCCTATGCTCTTCAATAGATTAAGAGAATAAAAAACAAAGAGAGAAAAAAATACATACATACATGTATATATGAGGTAGGGACATAAAATGGGCTTCTTTACAGTTTCCATTTATCAAAGTCCATTGGATAAGATATTGGTCAAATCAGGTCTGTTGTCAAAGACCCTCATGGTACCCCTGGTGCCACTCAATAAATGGAACCAAGACCCGTGTGGTGGCAAAAGGCACACACTTTCATCATTTTCAACCTGAATTCATATCTAATCTACACTGACAATACCATTTCTTCCTTCAGTACCAGGAGTGGTCCCAGGAAATTTTCGAATTGGGGGGGGGGGGGATGCAAGATCAGAAGGGAATATAATTCCAGGAGAAAAGGGCATAATGACATTTAGAAGGGTGTACTTTTTCTCTTGAGGGGAGGGCACGTGCCCCTCAGCTCCCCCCCTCCCGAGTGCTCAATAGAATTAAGTACCAGCTAACTACTGGGGTTCGTTATAATCCACTGTAATCCTCCCCCTAATTCTCAGATCATCTACCTGTATTAGAAATCAATGTATTTCACAAGATTCTT
>NC_069007.1:11943510-11944664 GCF_001194135.2 Octopus bimaculoides
ACACACACACACACACATCCTCATCTCAAGGTTATGATTCCAACAAACATAATTTTCCACCTCGGTTGCTTAAAAGGTAGTTTTTTTCCACCAGCAATCTCTCCCTCTCTTTTCTCTTTCTCCCCCCCCCCTCTCTCTCCCTCTCTACTTCTCTCTCCCATTTATCTTTTTTACTTACACATACACACACAGACATGTATATCTCTGTGTACTGTATGCATGTACAAGCATACATGTATGTTTGCATACATATATACATGCATATATATACATATATACACATGAATATATATGTATATGTATATATGTGTGTATGTGTAATGTATATATTTGTCCTAGGAGGGTTCAAAAGTCAGGATAAATAACTACGCTCTTAATATAAATAATAGAATTGCTGGTGCAATATAAATACAATATTAATATAATATAATATAATATGATATGATATAATATAATATAATATAATATAATACAATACAATATAATATAATATAATACAATATTCTTACAATATCATAAACTATGGCCCATGTTCAGCCAAGCTGTGTTACTGAATGGTTTCATAGAAATCAAGTTATTCTAAGCAGAAATCTTGATTAAAGAATCACGAGACATGCTTTACTGGAAGAGTATATATATGTATATATATATGCACACACACACACACACACACACACACATATATATACACACAAACACACACACACACTCATATATATATATATATATTGGGCCTCTTGGAGGCAAAGTGGGTGAGCTCCTGGGCCACATGGAGGCAAAATGGCTGAGTTCCTTTCGAGTGTTGAGCCTCACAGAGGCAATGACTGAGACCTTTGGCATTATGCTGTGCTTAAAAAGAAGACCCATCAAGCCGAGCAAAATCACAGTCGTGGCAGATACTGGTGGCACGTGAAAGCACCCATTACACTCTTGGTGTGGTTGACATTAGGGAGAGCATCCAGCTGTAGAAAACCATGCCAAATCAGACTGGAGTCTGGTGCAGCCTTCCAGCATGCCATCCCAGTCAAACTGTCCAACCCATGCCAGCATGGACAATGGACATTAAATGATATGATGATGATTTATATTCACATGTGCTTGTATGCATATATATATATATATATATATATACACTGTTGGGTTCCAGACTAAAG
>NC_069007.1:11945258-11947131 GCF_001194135.2 Octopus bimaculoides
TATATATATATATATATATATATATATATATATATATATTATGTATGTATTGTTTCTTGGTCTCTATCACTGCAACTATTTTTAATATTCAATTTGCTATGCTTGCACAGTTGATCAGGTGTTATTGAGCACCATTTATCTATCACCAATCAAATCAGAATTGTATTCTTTCACTTGTGAGTTGTAGCATCTCAAGATCAGTTTTTACCATGTTGTCTCTATCTTCAACATATTCCATTCGCTTTACAAGTGCACATTACGTCTTTACACAACTGTCATCCTTCATACTCTTCATATGCCTGTACAAGTAATGTCTCTGTCTAAAGTCAAATGACACTATCTCTATTTCTATTGTGTATCTGTTCTTATTTCTTGTACCAACCTTTTGTCTCTTCTGATGTTTTCACTTGTAATATTTTTCCTCATCCTTCTGTATGGGCTGTAGTCATAAAACCTGTCTTCATTTTGCTTTTGTGTGAACCCTGATGTTTTCCAGAAGAATGATACCAACTTTCTATGGGAACTGAAATTGTAATGACTCTGGGTAACTTTGGCTAACTCTAGAAATGAGTTTATTCAGTTCTATCTTATGATCTTTTTATTCATTGACATACTGGTCTACCAAATCCACTCACAAGGCTTTGGTCAGCCCAAGGCTATAGTAGAAGACACTTGCCCAAGGTACCACACAGTGGGACTGAACCCGTAACCATGTGGTTGGTAAGCAAGCTACTTACCACACAGCCACTCCTGCACCTATTTAATATTTATTATTTTCTAAAAATAGCAGCCAAATATCCCTGAAACAATGCTGTACAGTCTAAAATTGAAAAATATATATATAACAGACATATTGGCAAATGTCGTAGTGGAAAGGTGGAGTAGAAATTACTGGTTGTTGTTTAGTCCAAAGACAAAATGATCTTGCAGATCTATGTTCAAAGGTGTTTCAGCTATGACCATCCCATCTCATCTCTTTGTAAATCCAAGACTTCATTCTTTAATGTGTCCTTTCTCTTTTAAAATGTTAGGCAAGGGTGTGACATCTATTTCTAGTTGTTTGAGCAATTCCACAGAGGCTACCCATGTTGGCTGATGTCATCCAGGGTATGTTGTACTTGAAAAGCAATTTCGCTTGGTTGTCATATCTGGAAAGCCCTTTACCAAAGCTCTACTCCACTGAGGTCACCTGGGAATTAAACAACAGCAACAACAACAATTATTATTCTTTGTTTTATTGTATATTCGACATATATACACGTGTGTTTGAACTTTATTCTTCTATCTGCTATGAATTCTCAGTCTGGAACTTTCTTGCATACACTTTGTTTCTTATGACAGAATACTCAGTGTACAGAGATGCTAACCTATAACCTGGGATGTCCCAGAAACAGGTGTAAGACATTAATTACTTCTACTTTTCCTTTTTTTGATTCCCCTTATTCTAATTGAATATTCTAAATCACCTAAGGTACTCATCCTGCCTTGGCTTTGTTTTCCTTTAATATATATATATATATATATATATATATATTAATAAATTTCAGGGTTGTAAAAAAATATTTAGAAAATTTTGCTACCTGTGGTCTAGCGTGAAAAAAAAAACTAGTTAATAGACTATATATTATTCATATAAATACAGTGTACATTTAAACACATATTTATATGTTAATCATGGCTTTCCTGCTGATAATAGCTGCGCCTACCAAATTATTTTATTTGCTGAAGATAGCTGGAAACCATGGTACAGGAAATAGATGGTAAATGTTTTTATTTTTCATTCCCTTTCGAAATTACCCCTAATAGTGGTTGGGATTTTAACTATTCCTTCTAGCGGCTTAGATGTCCTTTTATGGCCATCTCTTATGTGTTT
>NC_069007.1:11947248-11948216 GCF_001194135.2 Octopus bimaculoides
ATATATATTATCATTTTATTACTTGTAAACCCCCACACATTAGATCACTCTTTGTATTGTCCTCATCATTCAACCTGATGGCAAATAAAAGACAACATTCTTCTTCGTATTATTATTATTATCATTATTATTATTATTATTGAATGAGAGAGGAGTGCATGCCATCAAAGTGACATTGAGGTACAAATATACAAAGTCTAGTATACCCATCATGACTACCTGTTTAAGGGTATACCAGGCACATGCATCACAACCATATGTGTACAACATGCCGATCTCATACCAAGATAAATAACGCACAACCTTTCAAGTGGGGCCCAGTTGGAGTTTACCTCAGCTCAAGTAGGCCATCCCATTTGAAAAGATCCCTGAATAAGAATTGTTTAAGGATGTTGAACAAAATACCCATGTTTCCAAGGGTGAATTATTCAAACCCCAAAGAATTCCTCTCAATACATGGCTATGATGCATCAGGCACATGCATCACAACCATATGTGCACGACAGGGAGATCTCATATCAAGATAAACAGCGCATGACCTTGCAGGTGAGGTCCAGTTAGAATTTTCTTCAGTTCAAATAGCCCATCCTGCTCGAAAAGTCTCTGAATAAGATTTAAGGATGATGAATAAAACACCCATATTTCCAGAGGCGAATTATCCAAACCCCAAAGAATTTCTTTCAACACATGACTATGATGCTCCCCCACTACTTCTGCTCGTGATCAGAGATGCACATATCGTCAGCCACTAAGGGACATGCTCAACTTTTTAGGATCAAGCAACTGACAAGCAAATCTGTGGTATTGAGCAGAATATTTGCTGTAGCCCTTCTTTTATACCAAGACAAAACAATGTTCATGGGCTATTCATTACTATTTGAAATTTTTAAAAAATACCTTTGTTTTCAAAAAATCCTTCCTCTCCAAAATAGCCTGACTAGAATTATCTCCCTTTAATTCTTATCTTG
>NC_069007.1:11948712-11949786 GCF_001194135.2 Octopus bimaculoides
TTGCTTTACCTGTCCGTGTGTGTTTGTGCGTGTGTATATATCACCGCGCATATATGCCTAAGACAACTATACGTCTCAGCTTTTGATGATATCAACCACAAAAGTCAGAAAACGTGAAGTTGTGGCATTTATGACTTTCTTCTTCCATTGTTTGTATTAAATGTGAGTCAAGGCTATAATAATAACCATCGAACCTTGACATCTTTGCAGAAAACGTGTTGGAAGTCAACCGATACAGGTTGTGGAAGGGAGGCAACTCTTCTATTACTCTTTTGTTGCAGAAGCTTGGCTGCCTCGTCAGAGCTTAGAATTGTGTGTGTGTGTGTGTGTGTGTGTGTTTCGTCGTTGAAGAGGTCACAGAATCTGTAAAGAAACAGCTTTAACAGACAAAGAAACTACAAATGATAGTAATAACACTAAGATGAAGATCAGATAAACAGTGAGGGTGCTTAACTGGCAAAAGATGACCATCCCCATGTATAACAGTATATATAGATATAGATATATATATATATATATATATATATATATATATATATATATATACCACAGTGGTGCTCCAGCATGACTGCAGCCACATGGCTGAAACGAATAAACAAATATATATATATCATCATCATCATTATCATAATCATTGTCATTTAACATTTGTTTTTCATGCTGGCATGGGTTGGACGGTTTGACCAGAGATGGCAAGCTGGAGCACCAGGTTCCAGTCTCATTTGGCTTAATTTCTATGTCTGGATGCCCTTCCTGACGCCAACTCTTTTACAGGGTGTGTGCTCATTGCTATTAACTGGCACCAGCACTGGTACCATTACGTGGCGCTGGCATCGAAGCTTTTTATGAGAAACCAGCACAGATGTTTTTACACGGCACCAGCACATGCATACACACACACCACACACACATATATATGCTTACTTGGAAATGGATGCTTGGCGTTCAATTAAATAAGAATATAAATAATATGTGTGTGTGTGTGTGTGTCTATATATATATATATATATATACTTTATTTAAAAGCAGCAGAAATATAACAAAAAAACCGTTACTCTGAGTTTCACGTTCCCG
>NC_069007.1:11950185-11951185 GCF_001194135.2 Octopus bimaculoides
TATATATGGTGGTTGTCTACTCCTTAAACAGAGTTTGACCACCTCCTGCACCTACACCTTAGCCCTTTCATGGCGTCTGATGTGGCTTTTTAAACCAGACAGTGTTTTGAAAAAACACCCACACAGATTGCACCTCTGATTTGCACTACCAATACCTGCAAGTAAGTTCTGCTCATTGTGGATCCTAACATGTCTTTTAAGACCCCCATTGGATTTGCAAACCCTCTGGCACACACCACATTCATATGTATGTATGTATGTATGTATATATGCATATATGAATACAGGATGTCACCAATCGTGTAAACAACATGAAGTATGAAAAGCAGTGAGAGAGAAAAAAATGGAAAACAGGTCAAGTAATCACAGAGAACCACCCTTCATCAGTTGTCGGCTGTCTATCTACTCCCCATTTCAAGCATTCATATGTATATATATATATATATATATATACATACACACACACACAAACATATATATTCTTCTCATTTTTACCGAGCATCAAACTAATACACTTGTTTGTTCTTCCCTCACACTGTCTTTGTCCTTTGTTTTCTGTACATTGAACCATATATATTGTTTTACACTCTTTTACTTGTTTCAGTCACCTGGCTGTGACCATGCTGGGGCACTGCCTTTAGTTGAAGAAATTGACCTCAGGACTTATTCTCTGTAAGCTCAGTACATACTCTATTGGTCTCCTTTGTCGACCCGCTAAGGCACAGGGATGCAAACTCACCACCATCGGTTGTCAAGTGATGATGGAGGGACAAACACAGACACAAAAACATATGCATGCATATGCATATATATATATATATATATATACACAACAGGTTTCTTTCAGTTTCCGTCTAAAAAATCCACTCACAAGGCTTTGGTCAACTCAAGGCTATAGTAGAAGACACTCGCCCAAGGTGCCACGCAGTGGGACTGAACCTGAAACCATGTGGTTGGTAAGCAAGCTACTTACCACACAGCCACTCCTAAATATATATGT
>NC_069007.1:11951195-11956321 GCF_001194135.2 Octopus bimaculoides
TATATATATATATATATATATATATATATATATATATATATATATATATATATGTGTGAAATGTGTCTGTATTTATATTTTTGAAGCCGTGTTTATATGTATATATTTAATATAGAGTATATGGACACATTTTTAAAGCTGTTTACATGTACGTAAATATTGACTACCTTTATGTATGTATACATAAAATTTTGTGTATGTCAATGTATCAACATGCATCTGTGTCTGTGTGTGTGTGTTGAAAATTTGTTGTTTCTAATTTATACATTTCATGTAGACATTAGTTGACCCATGCCAGCATGGAACATCACGATTAAACGATGATGATGATGATTAATCATAGCCCCACCCCATCCTCAATTAATAACTGATTAATTATTAGAGCACTCTTAATGAATAAATGTCTCGAAAAAGTGAATTAAACTGTGTCTTGTGAACATCACACACATATATACATACGTACATATACACATACAAATATGCATATCTTTTTATATGTATATATGTGTGTGTGTGTGTATATGTATATACACACACACACATATATACGCATACATATGTGTGTTTGTATGTGTGCATGCATATTTGTATGTAAGCCTCATACTGTGTCTATATGTGGCTATTTATGTACACCTGTGTGTGTGTGCAGGTACTCATATATACATATATGCATGTACATGCAAACATATATACATGCAAACACAAGTACATGCACATACATACACAAAGCCATTTCATTTACTATTAAAGTTTGTTTTTAATTAATTTTGGAAGTAATAAAGAATCCGGAGAAATTTGATAAAATAACTTTCTTGTTTTTTTGTTTCCATAATCATTCCAGTGCCTTCAACACCACAGAAAGTTCTGATATAAAACGATAGTAGAAAGACTTAATTGAAAAAGTGGATCTTTGAAATGGAAGAGTTGTGTGTCATAGAACAGTTGTAGCACCATGGGGTGAAGTTGATATAAAAACAGGTATTAAAAGTTGTTTGGAAATAACAACCAATTTAGTAAAGGAACTTCATTATTATTTAAGTAGGCTTTGGGGCATAAATTAATATGAGGTGGTGGTGGTGGTGGTGGTGGGGGAGTTTTAATAGATAGTTTGTGTGTGTGTATATATACAGGTCGTCGTTGACTTACAATCTACCTGATTTATGACTGATCGACTTTACAATGATTGGTGTGTCAGCTCCCGGCAACAGTAATAAATAGTCCAGTTGAAATCTAATGGGTTTAATTTCTTAAAAATTAACCTGTTTACGGATGATGTTAGCTAACACACTTCCTCTAGTTTTGGTTATCAATGGCCATTGTGTTGGACGACTCTCTTGTCGCAGAAACATCAAAGCAAACTCGTATTTGTTTATAAGACGTCTGCTCGAGACTCTCCAAAATTTTTGACTAATGCCAGTATAATAGTATAATACAGAATGCTGTGTGCGACTTTTACCTGAGAATGTACTTTAAGAATGTGAAAATATAAAACAAAGCTATGTAGGACTATAGGCCAACTTATGACCAGTCAGTTGGAACTAGTTGTGGTCTTAAGTCGATGATGACCTGTAATAATAAAGTAATCCTTTCTGTTATAAGCACAGGGCCTGAAATTTTAAGGGAGGGTGCTAGTCAAATACATCAGTCCCAGTACATGATTGGTACTTATTTTATTAACTCTTTTGACACCAGCATGGCTTTGTTATATTTAAAATTAATTGACAGAAACGGAGAGCATCTCAACAGAAATACGGTAACAAAATGGTTAAAAGATATATTAGAGAAGCACTACTTAACCCTTTTGATACCAACATGCCTGAAACAGCCTCTGGCTCTGTAATACAAATGTCTTGTTTTCATAAGTTCTCAATTAAAATCTTCCACCAAACCTTAGTCACAATTTATGTTCCTAACACTAGCTTAACAATAACTAAGCTATTTTACTAAATTCTTTGTTATATTTAAAATTAATTAAAAGAAACACAGAACATCTCAACAGAAATATGGTAACAAAATGGTTAAATGGTTAAAATAGAGAAACAATTCTTAACCCTTTTGATACCAACCTGGTTGAAACTAGCTCTGGTTCTGTAGTACAAATGTCTTGTTTTCAAAAGTTCTGAATTAAAATCTTCCACCAAACATTAGTCACAATTTATGTTCTTAACACTAGCTTACTAAGTTATTTTACTTGTAAGGTGAAACACTGGGGTCGATGTTAGCAGCTAGTCCCCTCACCCCCAAATTTCACACCCTGCTCCTATGTTCTGAGTTCAAATTCTGCTGAAGTCAACTTTGCCTTTCATGCTTTCAGAGTTGATAAGTACCAGTAAAATACTGGGGTTGATGTAATCGACTATCCCTCTCCCCACAAGTTCCAGGCCTTGTGCCTATAGTAGAAAGGATTGTCATTATTATTAAAGCAGCAAGCTGGTAGAATCGTTAGGAAGCCAGGCAAAATGCTTAGCAGCATTTCATCCTTCCTTGTGCTCTGAGTTCAAATCGCACCAAGGTCGACTTTGCCTTTCATCCTTTCAAGGTCAATGAAATAAGTGTCTGTTTTGCACTGAAGTCAATGTAATCGACTAGCCCCTTCCCCCAAAAATTTTCAAAGCTTTGTGCCTAGAGTAGAAATAATTACCATTATCTATCTAGTGGTTATGGCAAAAGATGTGTGGTGGACAAAGCTGAAAGGATTGGGGACAGACACCTTCCTCCCCAGTTAAGCTCTCATCAACTTTGTGTAAAGGAGAGTGAAGTGCTCTGTCTGTCTCTATCTCTCTCTCTCTCTCTCCCTCCCTCTCTTCCAGTGAATTTGTGAAAAGATGGGTGACTGTAACAAAAACGGGCAGAGTGAAGTGCCCTACTCTAATCAAGCAAATGTATTTAGGAGAACAGAAGAGAGGGCTCGTGTCTTTGCTGGTTAGGATAATCCTGGATTTGTTGAGATTGTTTGATTGGCCTTAGCTGAAGTTTCTTCTGTACCAAGAGGGCTGCATCATTCATGGTATCACATACTTCATTAACTACGCATACCTTTTATCTCGTTTAACTGTTTTTTCCATTTCTTTCTCTTATCTTTTATGTAAATCCCCACACAAACTGCAGTCTGCATTGTTGTCTGTCCTTGAGATGTCCCCCTCATCTATGCTCCTCCAGCTGATAAAAGAAATTATCATTATTATTATTTTTGTTTTCCCTTTAATCACAGGTTTTGTTGTAATTCCTGGTATCTTGTATGCATAGAGGGCTTGCTGCCTGCAGCCTTCAGTACCATGATATCTGTTCTTTTCAACAATCTAATACTTTCCTGGTTATTCTGCCCATGCCAAGCAGGAAAACTTTTCATAATAGTTCCATTATTATTATTATCATTGTCATTATTATTATTATTACTACTACCTCTGCCTTAGCAAAGGCGGAGGCACTGTTTTCAGTCACATTTGTTTGTTTGTTTGTCCGTGGACATGATATCTCAAGAACCGCTGGATGGATTTGGGTGTAACTTTCAGGGCTGTTTGGCCTTGTGACTGGCACAAACTATTTAGATTTTGGGATCAATCCAGTACCGGAGAAGGATTCTGGATTTTTTTTTTTTTTTTTTTTTTTTTTTTTTTTTTTACGTAATTTTTGAGAGCAGTCAAGTTCATTTTTATTATTCTCATTTGTGAGAGCAGTTGAGTTTATTTCAGATATTCTCATTTTAAAAATCATCTCTGGCTAATCGTTGAGAGGAAGTTGGTGTTGCCTTGGCAGAGGTTTGTGCTCGCTGAGTGCTCTTGTTATTATTATTGTTATTATTATTAGTAGTAGTAGTAGTATATGCGTGTGTGTGTATGTGTGTCCCCTCTTCAAGTACAGTGCTGGCCCAGTACATTGCTGTCCCCATGAACTGCCAACAAGACCAATGCATATACAGTCCAGGGTAGAATATTCCTTAAAATCAAAGCATGGGACCCTCAACTATGGACGTGTGTCTGCTCAACAGAGTCCCACAACATCAGTTGTAATATTACCATCATTTACAGGAATGTGTAGTCTTGAAGCTGTGGAACCTACTTACAGCTAGGTAGACTGAGCCAGTTAAGAATGAAGGTATTCTGCACCAAAGTCACAATTGCAATGTATAATGACAGTCTTTGGATTAGAACCTGTAATCTCTTCCTTCACCACCCCTCTTTATCTTATCAACTCGTTTCTCTGCTGCGGTTCTCAATGCAGATATTATATCTATATATAATCAATACCTTAACTAACCTTGCCATAACAGACCAATCAGTTACCATTCAGGTATCGATTTCTGAGAAGCAAAGCAATACACCACTGAGAACATAGCAAACATCAGGTGGGGAGGGAAGGTGGCCGGTGGGGAAGGAGCTGGGAGGTGGAGACCGTTGTTGGGCCTCCTTATGAAATTCAATGGTCTTTGGGAGAGGCATAAACACCACTACCACACACCATTAATTCCTAGATGAGCCACCAAATAGTCCTTTCCCTGGTGGTCAATCCTGCTAAAATCAGCCACTCCCCTGCCACCAATATCCCTCAAATTAATAATAATAATAATAATAATAATAATAATAATAATAATAATAATAATGAAAATAATAATAATCCTTTCTACTATAGGCACTAGGCCTGAAATTTTGGGAGAGGACACTAGTCAATTATATTGACTTCAGTGTTTCACTGGTACTTAATTTATTGACCCCTGAAAGGATGAAAGCTAAAGTCGACCTTGGCAGATTTTGAACTCAGAACACAGCAAAAGGTGAAAAATAATAATAATAATAATAATAATAATAATAATAAAGATAAATTTCAATGAGTATTACTTACTCGGATATAGTCCAACCCTTTGTCAGCTATTTTTTGTATATGGTGTTTGGGTTTGGGGATGGTCTGTATTTTGATGTAACACATGTGTTTACGATCGCTGTTCGGGTAGTGGAGGTATCAAGTTAAAATACATCATTATATTTGGAAAAATAGGAATAAATTTCAATGAGTATTACTTACTCGGGTATAGTCCAACCCTTTGTCAGCTATATTTGGGCTCCATGCGATGTCTTTATTTCCGATGTTTTTGGATAAGTTTCGGAGCAGTGATTTATCGTACTCACATG
>NC_069007.1:11957967-11964594 GCF_001194135.2 Octopus bimaculoides
TGGAAATAGAGATAACTCGAATGTGGAATCTAAAAACAGAAACAATTCCTATCATAGTAGGTGCCTTAGGTATAATAAAAAAATATTCAGACAAATACATAACAAAAATAGCAGGACTTACAAATATATATAACATACAGAAAATTGCACTACTGGGTACTGCACACATTCTACGCAAAACACTTTCAATACAGTAAACATAAGAGCACCACAGCAAACCACAGCACATACCCAAGGCGCACAGAGCTGCGCTCGGTAGTGAAGTGAAAGCACGTTATAAAAATAAAACTACTGAATAATAATAATAATAATAATAATAATAATAATAATAATAATAATGGTTTCAAATTTTGGCACAAGGCCAACAATTTAGAGGAAGGAGGAAGTATGTTACATTGATCCCTAGTATTCAGCTGGTACCTATTTTATTGATCCTAAGAGGGATGAACAGCAAAGTAGACCTTGGTAGAATCTGAACTCAGATCATAAAGATAGATGAAATGCTGCTAAGCATTTTGTCTGGCATGTTAATGATCCCACCAGCTTGCCCCTTTAATAATAATAATAATAATAATAATAATAATAACAATAATAACAATAAATTCCCTGATGCAGTATCAGGCAGTGGCTCTCATGACTTCTGATCTTAACTGAAGTGTTATCATGTACATTGTTATGTCTTGGTATAAAAGATGGGCTACAGGAAATATTCAGCTCAATACCACAGATTTAGCTGGTCAGTTGCTTGATCTTAACCAGTTGAGCATGTCCCTTGGTGGCTGACGATATGTGCATCTCTGATCATGAGCAGAAATAGTGGGGGAGCATCATAGCCATGTGTTGAGAGGGATTCTTTGGGGTTTGAATAATTCACCCTTGGAAACATGAGTGTTTCGTTCAACATCCTTAAACAACTCTTATTCAGGGACCTTTTGAACAGGATGGGCTACTCGACCTGAAGAAAATTCTAACTGGGCCCCACCTGCAAGGTCATGTGCTGTTTATCTTGATATGAGATCACCATGTCACGCACATATGGTTGTGATGCATGTGCCTGGTGTACCCTTATCAGACGGGTAGTCATGATGGGTATAATGGGCTTCATATATTTTACCCCAGTGTCACTTTGATGGTATGTGCTGCTCTCTCACTCAATAATAATAATAATAATGTCCTGTAAAAAGCACCCAGTCCACACTGTAAAGTGTTTGGCATTTGGAAAGGCACCCAGCTGTAAAAACCTTGCCAAAACTGACCTCGCCTGTGTTTGTGTCACATAAAAAGCACTAAGTCCACTATTCTGAATGGTTGCTGTCAGGAAAGGCATCCAGCTGTAAAAACCATGCCAAAACAGACACAGAAATCTGGTTCAGGCTCTTGTCAAACCACCCAACCCATGCCAGCATGGAAGGCAGACGTTAAATGAAGATGACGATTAGAAAAAGTAGCCAAAAGTGCATGAAAAGTACCCAGAAGAATGAACAGGAAGACAACAGAAAAAAGTTGTTAAAGACAAACGTGTGGGGGTGGGGGGGTATCAGGTGTATTGCTGGAGCAGTTGAAGAAGTATGGAAGTTTTGAAGGATGTACTGTCCTGACAGCTAACAACTGAAGCAGGTAGTTTATTAGTTTATTCCATGCTTCAACAATTCTGAACTTGAAAAAAACCTCTCCGAAAGTCATGGGTGCCTGTGTTGCTTTCTGATTTTCTAAGCATGTCCACAAGTATTAGACTTATAGAATTCAAAAAGCTGCCGTTTTTACATGTGTTGTTCACAAAAGTTTTTAAACAAGAAAACAAAAGAGTTTTCTTCAAACTTTCATCTCATATTTCAAAAAATATTCTGACACTTGATATTTCAAAAGAAAACCAGGCTCAGTTTACCAGCTGACGATCGGAAATGAGTAACTTTTGAGCACTGAAATTGGAGCCTTTGGGTTTTAACATATTAAAGAACACTCTGCATTTGTATTGAGTCCTGTAATTTATCTCTTCTAATGAGTCAACGGAAATTTGTGTGTGTGTGCATGCATAGGTGCGTGTGTCTGTGCACACATATGTGTGTGTGTGTCTGTGTGTAGTGTGTCTGTGTGTAGTGTGTCTGTGCACGTGTGTTTATGCACATGTGTGTGTGTGCACACGTATGTTTGTGTGCACACATAGGTGTGTGTGTCTGTACACGTGTGTGTTGTTTGTGTTTCTGTGTGTGTGCATGCATAGGTGTGTGTGTGTGTGTACCTCTTTGTTTTGACAAAGCATGATTGTTGTAAATGGATCTCATTCCTTTCCATTATTCTGTGAAAACATGTCTGGCCATTGTGGTGAGGGCAATTACTAACCTCCTTGGAAACAGGTAAGGGCTGCTGACAGGAAGAGCATCCAGCCATGGTTAATCTATGTCAATAAATGCCTTCGAAGTCATGCAAGCATGGAAGAGGGGACATTAAAAAGATGACATTGTTTTATGTGTGTTTTCCTTTTCTCCACTTACAACTGTATCTTCAGCAGTTCTGCTGTTCAGACAATTTGCTGATGAATGGAAAATATTTCTGTCTGGTACATTTCCAATATTTGGTGTTCTGATTTATAACACAATCAAAAGGGCAACACTTTCCCCCCACTAAATTAAGTGTATTCTCTGATAAACTGTCTCTGACCAATAACACCATTTTCTGTAAAGCAAATAACCAGAGGAAGGCAACAGGGAGCCCTATTTCCTGAGAGTTCCCTGACAAATTCATGAAGGATGACTCCAAGAGATGGTTCATTGATCTGCTGTTTTGCAGAAATGAATCTTTGGAGAATATGTATATAGATCGCACTGCTGTTTAATCCCAGCTCAGCCATAGCCACCCCATCTTAATTTCAGGTAGCGTCTATCTTGGACTGGCATAATCAATATTTAATATGTGCAAGACAGCAAGCTGGCAGAAACGTTAGCACGCCGGGCGAAATGCTTTGTGGTATTTCGTCTATCTTTACATTCTGAGTTCAAACTCCATTGAGGTTGACTTTGCCTTTCCTCCTTTCGGGGTCAATAAATTAAGTACCAGTTACGCACTGGGGTCGATGTAATCAACTTAATCCCTTTGTCTGCCCTTGTTTGTCCCCTCTATGTTTAACCCCTTGTGGGCAATAAAGAAATAAGAAACATTCGCACGCTGGATGAAACGCTTTGTGGTATTTCGCTTATCTTTACATTCTGAGTTCAAATTCCATTGAGGTTGACTTTGCCTTTCCTCCTTTCGGGGTCGATAAATTAAGTATCAGCTGCATACTAGGGTTGATCTAATAAGCTGGCCCCCTTCCCCAAAATTTCAGGCCTTGTGCCTAGAGTAGGAAATAATATTTAATATGTGCTTTCCTTTTTAAAAAAAATTAATTTTTTTAGTTGTTGTATTATTTTGATAACAAATTGATCCTGATTGAGTTGACCTACATTTAAAGGTGTTCCATCCATGACAATCCCCTCTTTAGTGGGTTTCTCTTTTTTGCATAATCCGATGACATCATTGTTTTGTTTTTGTTGCTAAGAAACAATGAAAGTTTTTCTTCACCATTTCAAACCCAGCCCCAGCACCATCCCCTTCCCCAGGTCATGTTTTATAAACTCCTCACTTGCCTCCTGTTTCATGCAACAAAACAGAAAAAGAAAAGAAAAACAAAAGATTATTTTAATGACGCTGAAGTTACTTTTGTGCAGTGGTTCATCATCCAGATGTTCTTATATTATCTCATTGAGCATATGTCCCTTTTTAGATGTTTGTGTGTGCCTGAGCCCCTTTCTTAAATTTTTATGGAAAGAATGAAATTATATTGGACATTGCTACATCAGTCAACTTTTTCTATTCACTGATAACACAATGTCCTCCTATACATAGACATTTGTGTGGACTAGTACCATCTGTGTTTAAATCACTAAAGAAGCTGAGGACTTCTAGAATGAAATTATATTGGACCCTGTTACATCATCACTCACCTTTTTCTATTCACTGATAAGTAACTGTTTAATATTTTTTCATCGCAACAAAGATTTTTAAAAAATCTGTTTAAAATATAAATATTTTACATGATTTAAATGTTTATTTCTAAAACAATCTTGACCCCTCTAAACCAGACATTCCCAAACTTTTTGGGCCACTGCCCCCCCCCTCATGGCAACATAATACCCTCAGTGCCCCCCACCCCTTTTTTATGTATAAACAAATATTTTAAATCTCTCTGAGAGATTTAGAAATATTATATTTCTAATTTTGCTAATCAGTGAATAAACTTCACTATGATTATATATGTTGCGAGAGCTAGACAAACTTCTTCAACCAGCTGGTCAAGCTACTTCAGGCTGATGACGAGCAAAGACTCAGAAACATGTCCCTGAATGCTGGCTAGGCTGGGTGGGGGAGTTTGTCTCCCCCTCGCAAACATAAGGACACAGTAATTGTGTCAAGGCCGACAGGAAGCGGTCCAGCTTCCTAGGGCTAAACTGCAGTAGTGTATTCCCTTATTGGGATTGTCACATTAAGTTGACAATATACTACAAATATTTTATATTTTACTAATTTATACACACTATGAATCATTTGATATTTAATATAGTATTATATAATTTGTATACAATATAATAATATTATGATAAATTCATAGCGTCCCCCAATCCACTGCCTTCCTCCCAATGCCTCCTTTTTCTCTACGCCCCTCCCCACACACACTTAGGCACCAGCACTCTCTCCTGGACCGTCTCAACGCCCACTGGGGGCTGGTCGCACCCACTTTGAGAACCTATGCTGTAAACACTCAGTTTTCCTTGTTGTGCCACCTTCTTAACTCATGATACCCCACCCCACGCCACTTTCAAGAAGGTGGGTGGGTAAAAAAGCCACCGAATGTAATATAAGGAATATTTAGCTGCTATTTTTAGCTGACCGCATTAATTAAGATATTATCATTTTCTAGAATAGTGTGGTGCAAAATTTGGAGAGAGTTTGACTGTTATTTTTAGCATGACAAATGATAATTAATACCTTGTTGGTTTAAGATGGCGTTTGGCTGCTATTTCTAGGAGGTTGAGATTATAGGAGTTCAAACTATCAGACTCACTTTTGGAATTAAAACTATTGAGATGACGGTATTGCTCTGTCAGATACTTATCTCGTTGTCTACAGCACTTATTGACCACAACACAAATCAATAATTGATCATTTGGTCCTCACACTCTCCTTCTCCCCTCCTCTGCTACACACACACACACACAAAAACAATCACACACGCATGCACACACACACAAACACGATCACATACACACATGATCATATACACACACACACATACGTAAACAATTCAGTATGAAGCAAGGCTTATGTATATTTCATAATATCCAAACATACATGTAAATACTCATAGGTACACTTAGACACAAACACATACACACAATATTTCACACACACACTCAAAACCAATTCAATTTGAACAAAGATATTTATAAGTGTCAATCAACTAATAATATACATTTGAGTGTGTGTGTGTAAATATTTATACACACACACACACACACACACACACACACACATATATACATATATATATGCATATATATGTGTGTGTATGTATATATATATATATATTTATATGCATATATACACACAGACATATGCACATATACATACATATATATGCATTTCTATACATTTGTACATATGCATACATATATATACGTGTGTGTGTGTTGTGTTTCCATTCACTTTTCCCTGCCATTTTTGGTTGAATGGGTTGTCACTAACTGAATCACTTTGTATTTCATCTCACTGCTGTCGTATTCGAACGAGTTCATGTCTTGCTCATATAATGTGTGGATAAATGATTGTGTGTATAATGTTTATATATATGTATATAATTGGTCAGTTGTTCATACATCGGAAACAGAATCACACTCTGGAAAAATTGTTTACAGCAGTAATGTTTACAATCCACAGCCCAGGGTTCACCAGTCACTGAATTCCCCACACCCACACTCTTTGCATCGTTGTGAAGTCTCAAATCCCTAATCATGCACCTTTGGCAATACCCTACCATTTATTATTCTGACCCCTGTACCTTAAGAGTATGCCCAGGGACTTTGCTACCATCTATTTCTCTCTCTTGCTCTACTCTACTACTCTACTTATATTCTGATCCCCATTCCTGATGAGTATGCTCTGACACTTTGCCATCATCTCTCTCCTGCTCTCTCTTTTCCTTGCTCTTCCCTCTGGCTGGATAACCATGTTTCTCCTCTAAAGTAACACACCTGTTTCCATCTCCATTCTTGATCTCTTTCTCTCTCTCTCTGACCAGGTAACCATGCACCTCCTCTCCAGCAAGACACCTGTTTCTGTCTCTCTGTCACACTCTAACCTTTCATCATCTGGTACAAGATCCCCTCCTCCAATTCCCCCTACCCTCTCAAAGGATCTTTGTAATGCAAGTTATTTGGTAACCCTTCCGGTGTTGGTGCCACATAAAAAGCATCCATTTCACACTTTGAAGTGGTTGGCATTTGGACAGGCATCCAGCTCTAAAAATCTTGCCAAAACTGACCTCACTCATGCTGGTATGTACATATATATATATATATATATATATATATATAT
>NC_069007.1:11964610-11967937 GCF_001194135.2 Octopus bimaculoides
TGTGTTTGTCCCTCTCGCCATTGCTTGACAACCGATGTTGGTGTGTTTATGTCCCCATAAATTAGAGGTTCAGCAAAACAGACCGATAGCATAAATGCTAGGCTTAAAAAGAATAAGTCCTGGGGTTGATTTCTTTAACTAAAAAAAACATTTAAGGCGCTGCTCCAGCATGGCCGCAGTCAAATGACTGAAACAAGTTAAAGAGTGTATAAATCATTGTAATATATCTTTATGTGTGAATCAGTATGTATATATATATATATATATATATATATATATACATACACATATGTATTATAATAGTGTGTATGCATCTGTATAATGTCTTTGCTTATAGCCAACTCTTCTTTGCCTAGATTCCATCTCTTTTCATCCACTGTTACATTTTAAGTATCTGGTTTCATCTGAGCACGATTCTATCTCTACTATACACTTTTTGGGGCATGTTCTTACTCACATTATATATACACACACACACATATACACATAAGATCACTTCCATATATATATGTGCTTATGTGCATATATGTACACACACAATATGCGTGTCTTTGAAGAAATGCATGAATATCGCACATTCTCATTGGCTTCCTTGAACAGCATGTGGTCTGATGCCCAATTAGAAAATTCGATCAGCTTTCTCTCTCTTGAGTAATGAAAATATCCAAGAGTTGGTTGTTCTCTGAGAAGACATTGGTTGATCCAAGGATAGATAACTCTTGGGACATAGATGGCACTAGGATTGGAAGGGAGAGCATCAGAGCAGTTCTTAGTTCAGCTCCACTATGTCACAAGTCTTTGTATCAATACATAGATATATATGCATATATATACATACAAGCATATATATATAATATAATTGTATACATATATATATATATAATTGTAGATACACACACGTCATCATCATCATCATCTTTTAGCATCTGTTTTCCATGCTGGCATATGTATGTATGTATACACACACACACACACATGAAGATCTACATACAAATGCGTATATCTGTAAATATACATAATACATATATGTGTAAATATATATATATATGCATGCATATCTGTGTGTGTGTGTGTGTGTGTGTATAATTATCCCCTTTAGTTCTAGTACTATGACTGACCAGTTGTTAGGGCTTCATATAATTATAGTTCACACGATTAGTAACGTCCAGCAGCAAGGAGGTGTGAATTGACTCACATTTTCCACTCCAGGCTTTTTGTGTGAACCACTAGGTCAGTACAGACTGATATTAAATAATAAATGTTCTTTTTTGTCATTCATTTGTGTATGTTTGTATGTGCATATTTATATGTATGTATATTATGTGTGTGTGTGTGTGTATGTATATATACATATATATGTATGTATGTATATATATATATATGTGTGTGTGTGTGTGTATGTATGTGTATATGTAAATACACACACACACATATAAGTTTGTGTGTATATATATGTGTGTGTGTGTATAAAGGGTTGTTGTAACACACCGTACAGTGTATGAAATAATTAATTCTTTATGAGAATATATTATACTTTAGCGTTCCTCCAGAGAGGCTATGTTCTAACCAGCTGAAAATCTTAATTCTTTAGTTTTTGGAAACTTATGGTTGTATTTCTGAGAGTATTTTAGAAGCACTCTAACAACACCATTTCATATCTGGAATTAGCGCTTGCCAATATTCTAGAGAGATATTCTTTTCTTGTATTCTATAACATGGTATCTAATATTGTTTATTTCCATGAGTGTAAGCCTAATTTTATTTTCAATCAATATTTTAACACCTTTTCTCTTCTGGATCTGATTAAAATAATTTTAATCATCTAACTAATATTTGCCTCACCTTGATTCATAATAATTAGTATGAAATGAATTAATTAGATAAATTTCTTATTTGTGAAATTAATTATGATGTAATTAACTAGAATGAAAGATTTCTTTCTATGTGGGTAGCAGCCCTCTTTAGATATCACAATGATTGTTAATATTTTATGCACTTAGGGCTGTGAGCTGGCAGAATCGTTAGCATGCCGGGTGAAATAATTAGCGGTATTTCAGCTGCTGTTATGTTCTGAGTTCAAATTCCGCCGAGGTCGACTTTGCCTTTCATCTTTTGGGGATCAATTTAATAAGTACCAGTTATGCACTGAAGTCTATGTAATCGACTTAATCCCTTTGTCCTTGTTTGTCCCATCTATGTTTAGCCCCCTGTGGGCAATAAAGAAATAAATATTTTATTCACTTAAATTGTTGCATATCAATACAGTGATGGTTTTGTGTCTAATCTGGCAACTACATAGAAAGGCTTTGCCTTGCTGATGAGGTTAAATAAGATTGGAACATGACCCAAGTTTTGCCTCTACTTTCTCAGATCTGATTAAATTAATGATAGTTTCAAATTTTGACACAAGGCTAGCATTTTCAGGGAAAGGTATAAGATAATTACATTGACCGCTAATGTTCAACTGGGATTTATTTTATTGAACCCGACAGGATGAAAGACAAAGTCAACCTTGGTCACATTTGAATTCAGAATGTAAAGATGGACAAAATTCCACTAAGCATTTTGCATGGCATGATTACAATTCTACCAGCTTGCCACCCTAAATATTAACACTTATGCTCATGTACAGTTCTCCGTGTTTTAACTCCTGGTTCATAGAAAGATTTGACAAAAGAGAAGACTAAAAATGGGTTGGTATGTATAGAATGTAATAACTTTTACTAAGTCTTCTCTGCATATATGTGACCTTGAAATGTTACAGGCTGTAGCAGACTCTAGTGGACTCCCTCTCTGTATTATATATACATACATATGAATGTAGCAGGTAACAGCTAACCTTTGGGCACTGTTTTGGACCCCATTGTGTCTACCACTCTTATTGGTTGGTATCGACAGAATTCGTCTCTTACTCTATTGCATACCAATATGCAACCCAACCAGTCACAGCCTCCAAATAAATCATGTGAGACAGTCTGTTCTAAACTACATTTGAGCCTACCGTTAGGTATAAAAACTCATCTCCTCCTAGTCTCTGAGTCTGTTGGTTCCAGACCTTCTAAGGTCTAACCACTGACCACATTACAGCGACCTCCATTTTTGTCGCCACCAACGTCATCAACAACATCTCTATACAGCACTGACACACTGCACAGGTTCTAACATATCGCTGTTCGTGAGCTTCCTCACCAGGGTTAACAGCAAACATACAACCCATGCAGATGCATGTAGATATATGAATGAATATCCATCAACCACTTCCATTTATCGTTCAGCTTGTATATATATATATATATATATATATAAATATATATATATATGTGTGTG
>NC_069007.1:11970009-11971792 GCF_001194135.2 Octopus bimaculoides
TACATTCATACATATATAAATACATACATATATACATACATTCATACATATCTACATACATACATATATACAAACATACACATGTACATATATACATACATTCATGTATGCATGGATATGGAGTTGCATGCATACATACATACATACACACAGGCATACATGCATGCATACACTTATACATACATACATACATTACCTACATTCATGCATGCATACATATGTACATACATACATACATACATACATGTATACATACATTCATGCATACATACACACAAACACACACATACATTCATGCATTCATACATACACACACATACATACATACATTCATGCATACAGGCATACATGCATGCATGCATGCATACATTCATGCATTCATACACACACACACACACACACACACACACACACACACACATACATACATACATACATACATAACTTTTAGTTTTTTGCTTGTTTCTCTCATTTGACTGCAGCCATGCTGGAGAACCACCTCAAAGAGTTTTAGTCAAAGAAATCAACCCCAGGACTTATTCTTTGTAAGTCTAATACTTGTTCTATCAAGCTCTTTTGCCGAACCGCTAAGTTATGGGGACATAAACATACCAACATTGGTTGTCAAACAATGGTGGGGGGACAAACACAGGCACAAAGACATACACAGACACACACATATATGTGTGTCTGTGTGTGTATATATGATGGGCTTCTTTCAGTTTCCGTCTATCAAATTTACTCTCAAGGCTTTGGTCAGTCCGAGGCTATAATAGAAGATACTTGCCCAAGGTGTCACACAGTGGGACTGAGCCTGGAACCATGAGGTTGGAAAACAAGCTTCGTACCACACAGCCATGCCTGTGCCTATATATATATACATATATATATGTGTGTGTGTGTGTGTGGTGTCTTATGTGAATTTATTGAAAGGTATCCCATAGAACTCAAGAAGTTTGTTAAAAATGAAGAGAAGATGGTAAAATTTGAAAGAATTTCAATACATGCATACAATCATTTCAAACAGTGATATCAAAACATGCAAATTCATGGTAGAATAATTTAATTAATTTGATTAAATTAAATTCATTATATATCACTGTTCTCCTCAGTACAAGAAGTATAAACAGAAAATTTTTATTAAATAGGAAATAGCAGAGAATAATTTCAGATATCCATATTTATCATTATGAAAATTATGAGCAACATAATAAAAGATGTGAGTCTGGTTATGTATAAACTAAATATATATATATGTATGTATTATTTATGGCATATATATTGTTTTTGTCCCATGGGTAGCCTTTGAATTCTTCTATCCAAGGTTTTTTTTTTTAACTCCCTACGTACACAGTTTTATAGTTTCATCTGCAAAGAGATTCATCGTTAAAAATGAATCTTTGAAAAATCTTTTTATCACTGATCTTCGTCTTGTTTGGTTCATTAGATCATGATCATGCTGGAGCATGGCCACAGAGAATCCTTTTAGTCAAATGAATTGACCCCAGTACTTTTTTTTTTGTTATGCCTGGTACTCATTTCATTGACCTCTTTTGCTGAACTGCTAAACTACAGGAACGAAAACACACCAACACTGATTGTCAAGCAGTAGTGAGGGACAAACACAGACAACAAGGCACACACCCATACATATATACTTACACACACACACACACACACACACACACACACACACACATATATATATACAGATATATACATATATATCCAACCCATGGCAGCATGAACGATGGGCAATAGATGATGATGATATACATACATA
>NC_069007.1:11972502-11975316 GCF_001194135.2 Octopus bimaculoides
TATATATATATATATATATATATATATATATATATATATATATATATGACAGGCTTCCTTCAGTTTCTGTCTACCAAATCCACTAACAAGCCCAAAAGTCACACATGAGGACATGACATTATATTTATATTACATTGTTATTATTATTATTATTCAGTAGTTTTATTTTTATAACGTGCTTTCACTGCACTACCAAGCGCAGCTCTGTGCGCCTTGGGTATGTGTTGTGGTTTGTTGTGATGCTCTTATTTTAACTGTATTGAAAGTGTTTTACGTAGGATGTGTGCGGTGTCTAGTAGTGCTATTTTCTGTATGTTATATACACTTGTAAGTCCTGGAGTTTTTGTTATGTATTGTCTGAATGTTATTTTTATCATACCTAAAGTGCCTACTATAATAGGAATTGTTTCTGCTTTTAGGCTCCACATTCAGGTTAACTCTATTTCCTAATCTTTGTATTTTGAAAGTTTCTCTATTTCTTTTGGAGAAACATTGTCATCTGGTGGTATTGATACATCAATTAGAAAGCATCTTTCTTCTTGGTGGTCTTTGACAACTATATCCGGCCTATTAGCCTTGATTTCTCTATCTGTATGTATTGGCAAACTCAAGATGCATAAGTGGTATCTTATTATTATTGTTGTTATTATTATTATTATTATTATTATTATTATTATTATTATTATTATTATTATTATTGTTATTGTTATAAGGGGGCAAGTTGGCAGAATTTTTAGTGCACTAGATTAAATGCTTAGTGGTATTTCACTTGTTGTTACATTCTGAATTCAAATTCCACCAAGGTCAACTTTACTTTTCATCCTTTAGGAGTTGATAAAATAAGCACTCGTTGAAAACTGAGGCTGATGTAATCAGCTGATACCCTCCCACAAAATTGCTGCCCTTGTCATAAAACTTGAAACCATTATTATTATTATTATTATTATTATTATTATTATTATTATTATATTTGGAGAAGGTCATATTCTTTGTTTTTGCCAAATGACCACATGCATTATATATTCATTCTCCGCTTCAGTTTTATTATTGTTCTTATTTTAATGTCCTTTGTCTAAAATCTTTCATTACACCTCCTGTGACCTCCTCAGTGACTCTCCACCTCATGTGACTCCTTCTGTTATTATTATTATTAATTTTGTTCCTGTACAAGTCCATGTGTATTCGTCATTATTTTATTTATTTTATTCAATTTTAGAAGAATTGAAACATGCCTTCAACAATTCCGAAACAGGTTAAGCTTCTTATTTTGCATGTGACTTTTGGCCCAACTTTTTTTTTTCTTTTACTTGTTTCAGTCATTAGACTGTGGCCTCCCCCACCAATTTTTATGACACTCTTTATATACATATATATTGATGATCTTATCAATATATTTGGTTAAACCCAGTTGGTATCAGGATTGTTTTTAACAATCCCTTACATGGATATTGCTTCCTCAAATTTTTGATATATGTATGTGTGTATATATATATATATATGTATTTATATATGTATGTGTATATATATATGTATGTATATATATATATACACACACACACATATATATATATATATATATATATATATATATATATATATATATACACATATATATTATTTATATTATTTACATTTGACAGATGTTTGCCCTTATCTTGTTGTTGTTAACACAATGTTTCAGCTGTTATACCCTCTGGCCTTCATCAGGTGTATATAGGTAAATTTTGAACCTGGGTTCTCATTCTGAAGGTATAACATCAAAAAATACCTTCGGAATGAGAACCCAGGTTCGAAATTTCCCCAAGACGCCTGATGAAGGCTGGAGGGTATATCAGCCGAAACATTGATTGTGTTAACAAGAAGCAAGCATCAAATGTAAATAATGTGCATAATTTCTCATCTCTTAAATATAGAACTGTATTATATATATATATATATAAAACATTCAGCAAAGCTGAGTATCATCTGTCCATGTCCTCTCAACTGGAACCATGGCAGAAATGGTCAGTTATAGAAACTGGGTGGATTTGGGGGAATCAAACCACAGATATATCTGAATAAGATTTTTCTAAATTATAGAGACCTTTTGTTGATTGTAGCCCCTGACCAAAGGGTGGTCAGTTTTTGGTGCCAGTGTGGGGTTTGGGTTTAGTACTGGACCATTTTCCTACAATGGAAAGGAAAAGGAAAGAAAGGAAGTCTTGAAGTCTTTGGATCTTTGTCAGAAAAGGACAGAGAGAATTAGTGGAAACAAAAATAATTTTTAAGAAATAAAAAATAAATACATAAGCTTTGTCATGTCTATTGTTTCTCATTTTAAAATTTAATTGTTAATCTGTCTTAATTCTTAATCTCGACCAAACATCACTTAAAACTTGAGGACACTAAAATTACACATTCACACGCATACAGACACAGCGTGAACACAGACACACACATACACAAGCACACACACATACAAGCACACACACTGTTCGCATGCTTAAAACCTTCACACATGCACGCGTGCACTTTAGAGAAACAACAAAACACCGCACACACAACCATAAAAACATACAAACACACACACACACATATACATACACACAAACTACATACATATGCACATACACACACACCAAAGAAATGCATGCACAATTTAAAACATTCCCTTCACACATACACAATCACACTCACACATACTCTTTCACACACACACACACACACACACACACACACACACAGCTTGCATGTTTAAAGCCTTCACACACACACACATGCACTTTAGTGAAACAACAAAACAACACACACACACACCTACACACACACACACAC
>NC_069007.1:11975697-11977339 GCF_001194135.2 Octopus bimaculoides
GCGTTAGGAAACCTTCACTGTCTGGGATCAAATCCCACTGGCAGCAACTTTGTCTTTTATTATTCTGGGGACAATAAATAAGCTAGTAGTTATTTATCAGGCTCAATTCTTTCTCTCTCTTTCTCTCTCCCCCCCTCTCTCTCTCTCCCTTTCTTTTGTCTCCCACTTTCTTTCCTCTCTTTGGGTGTATGTCTCTCTCTCTTTATCTCTCTATCTACTCTCTTTTCTTCTATGTGTCTTTCTCTCTCTCTTCCTCTCCATGTCTCTCACTATCTTTCCCTCTCTGTCTCTCTCTCTTTCTATCTCTCTTCATCTCCTATTCTGTTCCCCTCTCTCTTTCTCTCACCCCCTCCCCCTCTCTTTCTCCATTCATCTCCAGCTCTTTTCCCCTCTCTGTGTCTCTCTCCCTCCTTTTTGTCACACCCTCTCTCTCTCTCTCTCTCTCACACATTCACTTGCATGCAAACACATACACACACAACCCTTCCCATGGTGCACCATGGTCATGTTGCACCCCAGGAAGTGTCATGAAGCCAGACTGTCTTAACAACATTAGAGACCCCAGTGCCAAAGCAATACATACTGCATACAATGGCATACATAGATAACTACTGTTTCTAGGCTTGGGAAGGTCCCTGGGCCACCACCCTGTGTGGATTCATATTTGACAATAGCACTGACAAACATTTGCAAGAGTCCCTTTCTTCAAAAATTCAAAGGGGTAGAATGAGGAGTTAACTCCTCCTTATATAAAACTTATATCCTACTGGGACCCTCTGAGGATGGTCCTATGTACAGTCAAGGATGGACTAGAAATAAACAAGTTTGCATGGTACAAAACCATGTGATAGATGCCCCTAATGTGGTGGACAGCCACTTTGGGCTAACTCAAAAGCACCCACAGATCCAAGATTACATTGAATGTCAATCACCAGTCTACTGAGGTATACACAACCATTCTGGCCATGTCTACCACTCTCACTCAGCACCCTCCCCACTGTCTTCACTCTCACTTCTTTGCCCAGCAGATCTCAGACTAAACTAGTGAAGGGTGGGCAATTTTTGGATTGGGTCCATATTTAGTTGGACAGGTCAGTAGTTGTTGCTGTTTTTAGCCCAGGTCAGACGTGACTCACCAAACTATGGATCAAACCATGAACCTCTAGCTATGATCATCCAGTCTTGGCCATTTCATTGTTCCTTCAGATTAGATTAATCCTTGGATAATCCCAGTTCCATACCACAGTCCCTACAATTTGTTATTACTGAACCCTCACTTAGCCCTTCCTCAATTTTGGAGTGGGGTGGGGCGTGTTTTTGATGCCCTCGCTCCCCACTCCCATCCCCACTTACTGGCAACTCATAACAATTTTAAGAATAGCCGGAGTATTGAAATGTTAACTATTAGATATGTGTGTATGTACCTATTTATATATGTATATATATATTTATATATGTGTATATATATACATATATATATATATATATATATATATATACCAGAGTAAGCACATAAAATGTGCAACAAGGTGGAAAAAAGAGTACTCAAATACCAGAGGTAGAGTAATATGCTTTTGTTATATTTCTGCGGCTTTTAAATAAAGTATATCATCATCATCATCATCATCATCGTTTAACGTCC
>NC_069007.1:11979245-11985588 GCF_001194135.2 Octopus bimaculoides
ATATATATATGTATGTATATATTTGTTTTGCAAGATTCTTGATGTGAAATCGTGCGTTGAAACAGATATTGTTGTATTTGGGGATGGTCATGTTGCCAGTTTAGCCAATAAAAACACACGCACTGTATATTTGGTGTTAATTTGCTTCAGCTGTATATTACATTAATCCTATTTCAGCCAGAGTTCTTTCGTCACACTTCTGTGGCCTCATCAGTGGTCCTTTGCTTTCTTCTTTCTTATTTGTGTGTCCCTCCTTGCTAACGATCAGCCATTTTGTATTTTGTATTCCTATTGTATGTGTCTATATTTGCACATGCGTATCCCTCTATGTGTGTCTATGTTCGTCTATGTTTAGTAAGTGCATGTGTGTGCATGGGGGGAGTGCCTGTATTATCTGTATCCCCTGTTTATACATGTTCGTTTTATAGACACATACAATTGAAGAGAGCAGAAATTGAAAGAAAAGAAAGTGAAAAGGACAGCGAAAGAAAGTGAAAGATGTATGTGCATCTATATGAAATGGACATGTGTGTGTGTGTGTGTGTGAGAGAGTGAGTGAGTGAAGGTGTGTGTCGTAATGATTGATGTCTTTAAAGGTACACATACATAGAAAATGTGACATCATTGTATAACATGTTTACAATATTTGATTTTTTGGAAAAGATTATAATGTTAATTTTTGAAATTCAAATATGTGAATGGAAATTAAGTTTAATTTGTAGCTGAAATAGTAGTGAATCTTTTGATACCCATAACATAAAAATCTGTCACTCGGTTAGTATTATCTCACATTACAATAGAGATGTAATACTGAAATAGTGTAAGAGATAAGAGATTGCTCTGGGCTCACATTAGGCAAGAAGTTGGAAATTTATTTGACCCATAACACTGCATGGATGTTGGCTTTTGTATTTGACGGTTGTTGCTTTAAGTATTTTATTTCGATTTTATGTATATATGTATGTATGAGCCAATGAGGGAGACCTCTACATGGTAGCTAGACCTGGTAGAAATAGCAGCCAAATCTCCCTCCAAACACCCTACTGTCTTAATCTGACAATTCTGCTTATTATGTAGTTTGAATGAGAAACTGTAATTAAAGATTAAGATTATTAACCCCAAACTTGGACAGTGTTAAGTAGTGGAGATGTTTGGTGATTGTATGTGGTGCTTACTTTTGACTGTTTCTTCTCAATAAGGATAATTGATTGATAACGAATCTTAACACAATATAGATACAACTTCAAGTGGAATTGGACATCATAAGAGAGACAGAGAGAGGAAAGGAGACAGCATAGCAACAGTTTTGGTTGACTGTCATCCTGTACTCCCCTCGTTGCTAGCGAAATGGTACGTGCTGGCTGTCTGAGCAAATGCGTTGCTTTTTAGTGGCAGAACAAACAGGACAAAAAGATTACAAAAATCACGATTTTCACTTTGAAACTAACAATTTTGAAAATCTTTTTAGATTACGGAAAGCCCCACTCTCCCAGGTATCCATGTTTAAAATTTCAGCACAATCGGATGAACAACACTCAAGTTATAAGCGCACAAACAGACAGACAGAACGAATTTTATATATTAGAATACATATATATATATATATATATATATATGCATGCATACAAACATACATACATACATCAATGTGATGAGCTGAGAGAAATGCTTATGAGATCATAATTAAAGCAGAAAAAAAATGAAGTCATTAATGGTAAGGAGCTTGGTTCCGGGTTCAGTCTCATTCCGTGGTACCTGGGCAACTGTCCTCTATTATAGCCTCAGGCTGACCAAAGCCTTGTGAGTGGATTTGGTAGGCAGAAACTGACAGAAGCCCATTGTGTATATATATCATCATCATCGTTTAACGTCCATTTTCCATGCTGGCATGGGTTGGGCGGTTTGACTGAGGTCTGAAGAGCCAGCGGCTGCACCAGGCTCCAATCTCATCTAACACCCAACCACTCAATGAGTGCTGTGGGTGCTTTTTACGTGCCACTGGCACAGGAGCCAGGCAGGCAGGCCTGGCATCGATTGCGTTCAGATAGTGCTTTTTACGTGCTACTGACACGGGAGACTAACATATACATATGTATTTATGTGTGTGTGTCTGTGTTTACCCCTTACCATCGCTTGGCAACTGATGTTGGTGTGGTTATGTCCCTGTAACTTAGAAGTTCAGCAAAAGAGTCCGATAGAATAAGTACTATACTTACAAAGATGAGGTCCTGGGCTAGATTTCTTCGACTAAAAAAACCTTTTAAGGTGGTGCTCCAGCATGGCCGCAGTCAAATGACTGAAACAAGTAAAAGAATTAAAAAAAATAGAAGAATTAATAACAATTACTCGTGAATGGGACAAAGGAGATAACTTCTGATCTTTCAGTATTGATGACATGGGGTGAAAATTTGATTTGGGTCATTGCAAATAACTGAGATCATGTTTTAGCCTTATTACACCTCCACAGTGAAGCATAGCCAAACCACAACAACTACTAAGGGATCATAAGATATGATATGCTTAGTTTTTTTTTTTATGTGGGAAGAAAGTTCACTTATTTGAAATAAAGACATTGTTTTATAAGGGTACCCCTTTTGTAAAGAATTGGTAGTTTAGCTGAAGCTGCCATATTTAATCCTCTACCATTCAGTTTTCTCTGTCAAATGTAATCCTTATTTTATTCACATTGTTTTGAATTAATTATGCATTATTTTTTAGCTTTGAGTTTTTTACACTATGAGTGTTTATTTTTAGAATGATATTGTAGGGTAGGTGTGAAAGGCTGGATGTGGTCAGATTGAGCAGTAAATGAGGAGAATATTTGGGCCAGATATGGTTGATCTAAATGCGTTTAGGGTATTGTGCTAAACTGAAAATATGTTTTAATTGATTTTAATTATAAATTTAATGAGAAGAATATTCATTAGCATGAATGAAAATTCATTTCACAAAAGAGGCAGGAATTATGATATTCATTAGGATAAAACAAAAGAAGGGGGGAAAAGGAAAGAGCAATGCATTAGATCAGGGAAACTAGAGAAGATGATAGACATGCAGATGGAAGATGGATCAGATTGACCGTTCATCGTTTTCAGGATCAACAAAAAGCAGTTCAGGAAGGGGAGTGGGCAGAGTTGTTAGGGCTTCAGTTGTTTTGTGTGGTGATGGTCATTCTAGATCAGGGCTCCATAACCTTTTTTACACTTTCAGTACACTTATGTTCTTTTCAAAATTCAGTGGCACACTTGGATTAAAAATATAACTAAAAGTACAGGGGAAAAAATTGTATTCAGGTTACACTGCGGCACACCTAGCATCCTCTTGTGGCACACCGATTGCAGAGCAATGTTCTTGATCAGTGCTACTCAAAGTGGTGGTCTGTGGACTGGTGCTGGGCCACAAACCATCAGCTGCTGGTACGTGGTGAGTTTCCACAAAAGAAACAAGCATTATAAAATGCTTATGTCATATTGTATAATTTTTTTACAAAATAAATATAAGATAAAAAAAGTTGTCAACTTTTATTGTATTTATTATATATTATTTCTAGTATAAATTAATATTACTAAGAAATATTAGCAGTCCCTGGCACATTGGAAAAAAAAAAATAGTTTCAGAAACACTGTTCTAGATCATTCCATTGTGACAATAATGCCTGCGACAAGACTGACATCAAACTGTGTCAGACTTGTTTCCCTCAGAAAACATTGGTAACATAAAAAGGAGAGATTTATTTGCATGAGCAATTGGACAATTGCTGACTTTGCCTAAGTCCATCTTGGACGTCCAGAAGCAACACAAGGTCAATCCTGACTGAAGGCAGACCTAGATTTCACTCACTCCCTGGGTAACTGTAGGATTGAATCTCGACAGCAAAACCTTGTGACTGAGACGCAAACGCCTGCAATGGAAGGGAGGGGGTTAAAGAATGCTTTTGGCCTGAACATACTTAAAATCATCACAAACTAACGAGCTACTTATTACGAGTTTCATCAGGTGGTCTCTAATTTGAAGCAGAAAAGCACTTTTATTTTATTTTATTTTATTTTTTTAATCTTATGTTCTTCTTTATTCCTTTCAAGTTTATGGAGTCAAAAGTAAGAGAGTAGAGTTAGGTGGTGAGTGGCGAGGACAGAAGGGCAGGTATCACAAAATGTCTCAATATGTTGACGTGTTCTATTATATCTTATGGCAACGTTTCACATAGAACTTTGGTTGGGTTTCATTAAAATGGAAGACAGAGATCCTTCAGAACACTTTTTTTTCTTCCACGTGGACACTTGAAGTGGTTGCTGAGCTATTATTGGTGGCAGAGCGAATTATCTTTGCTTCATCTCTTTTACTCCCTATACACATATATGCTCACACACACACACACACATGCATGCATACACACATTCACACATATACATTTGGAGATGTATGCATTGATACATTATAAAAGTAAATGCAAGAAGTGTGTATGTGTATGTGTACGTATATAGATATATCTGTGTGTATATATGTATATGTGTGTATACATACATACATACATATATATATATATATATATATATATATATATATATATATATATATATATATATATATATATATATATATATATATATATGTGTGTGTGTGTGTGTGTGTGTGTGTGTATATATATATATATATGTATGTATGTATACATATACACACACTTACATACACACGTTACAATGTTATATAAGTACGCATGCATACAAAAGCCCTCGGAGATGGGAATGTGTAAATAAAGACAAAGTGTAGAAAATGTAGGTGTGAAATGAAGGGCTTTAGGGTGGAGGGGTGGTGGAGGTGGAGGTTTAAGAAAGAGTGGCCAGGAAAAGGTCAAGCCCATAACCTTTTGATATTAGGGGGTCCAGTAGAGCGTTTATAAAGTTGCATACTTTAACTGGAACTCGATCTTCACTTTGACCATTGTATGAATGGACATGAATGTGTGGGTGTGTCTTTGTATGTATATGCATTCAATATATATGTGTATGTACATGTGTACACATCTATATGCATGTTTATATATACATGTATCTTTGTACATGTATATTTAATGTATTTCTGTGTGTGTGTGGATATGTGTGTGTGTGTGTGTGTGGATATATGTGTGTGTGTGTGTGTGTGGTATACATTGTGTTTACATACATAAACACAAGCATAGATGCAGACACACACATTCATAAATATACATTTACACATAATTATGTGCTATAATTTGCAACTAACAAACATTCTTGTCTCGTTATTGTCTCTCCTCTTCTTAATTAACCCTCTTCCATTCTTGTTTACACAATCAACCACCCACCCCCATCTCCTCCTTCTCTCAAGACTTCTAAGAGGGAAGGGGTGGGGTGGTGCCTTACATAAGAGTTAGCTGTTTGCTCAACCATGAAAATATCAAAGTTCTTTTGATCAACAATATCAATACCAACACCACCACCACCACCACAGCCACCACTGCAACCACCACCAAAACAACAACCACAGTAACAACAGCCACCACAACTACAGCCACCACCACCATCACAACCACCACCACCACAACAACAACCACCACCACCACCACAAGTACCACAGCCACCACCACCATCACGACCACCACCACAACCACCACCATCACCACCACCGCCATCACCACCACCATCACCACCACCACCACTAACACTACAGCCACAACCATTACTATGGCTACTGTTATCATCACGGCCTCCACTGCAACACTACCATGACCTCCACCACTTATGGTGCCTTCATCAACATCGCTACATCCTGCACCTTGCCACGGCCATTACCAGTTTTGCAGCACAAAGCACATCACCACCACCACCACCACCACTAACACTACTACTACTACTACTACTGCTGCTGCTGCTGCTACCAGCAACTCAACCACCCCCAACCATCTACACTAACACCATCCAGTACCAATCCACCACCATCACCATCCTCAGTTTACTGCCTTCATCATCATCATCATCATCATCATCACCATCAATACCAGTACCCTCACTAGCATCAGCATCATTAATATGTCCAGCACCGTAATATGTCCACCATCACCACTACCAATATCATCTTCAAAAGACAGACTTTAACCATGCTGTTGGTCGTTTGTCTGCTGGATTGAGTTTGGCCTAGGGTTAAATATCATGAGTATCACAACCAAGAAAAACAACAACAGCAACACCATTTTCATATACCACTCACTTTGACATCCCTCTCTCTCTTTCTCTTTCTCTCTGTTACTCACTCAATGTATCCCACTTTCTCTCTTTCTCTTACTCTCTCTCTCTGTCACTCATTCAGTGTCTTCCTCCCCCCCCCC
>NC_069007.1:11985659-11990645 GCF_001194135.2 Octopus bimaculoides
CTCTCTCTCTCTCTCTGTCACTCATTCAGTGTCTTCCTCCCCCTCTCTCTCTCTCTCTCTCTCTCTCTCTTCACTTTCTCTCTTTCTCAAGCACATGTGTACATTTGAGTGTAATTTTATTCAAAGACTAGATTAACTGCTAAATATACTACAACAGTTAGTTTCACCATCTATTGGTTTATTAGGCAATAATTTTAATTCACCTCCATTACTGATGTCAAACAGTAAATAACCAGTTTCAAATCACAACACTTACTTTATTCATGAAAATGAACCATAATGTCTAATTCCTTGTTTTTTTTTTTTTTTACCCTCTCACCCAAGGAAATTAATTAAACATTAATTTCCTTCCTTGAACTGTTAACATTTGGTGTGTCTTTTTTCGTTCTCTCTTTCTTTCTTTCTTTCTTTCTTTCTTTCCTTCTTTCTTTCTTTCTTTCTTTCTTTCTTTTCTTTTCTTTTTGATACTTTTATTGGTAGCTTCTAGCTATGGTTTCATGTTAATGCCATACTTTCAACTGCGAAAGAAAAATCATAGAAAAATGCTTCATCAAGCGTATTGAGGTTTCCTGAGGCTCTGATATAAAACCAAGGATCTTGAAGGAGAGCAGACCTTCTTTGTTAAGGAGTTTATAACTTGTGCTTTTGCAGGAACCTTGAAATTCTTGTGATTTCCTTTCTGTCTGTCTTTTCTCTCAGGGTAGCCATCTCAGTGTAAAGTCTTTTGTCCACATATGGTGCCATTAAATGTTTTGTATTATAGATGCAGGAATTGTCAGTATTGCAAGTTATTTTTATACTTGCAATAATATCACCAAACTCTAACGGTTCCAATAATAGTTCTAAATGAGAAAAAAAAAAATATACACACTCAACTTTCAGCCATATTGACCGTAACAAAAGTTTCTTCAGGCCGAAAACATTTTTAGAATTCTTCAAATGAAATTTTGATTGCCAAACCCTGGGCTTTTATTCTTTGTTGCTGACAACCAAAAAATAAGATTATATGACTTGTGTTCCCTAATCTTCTAAAGAAGTGACATAACTATTTGCAACTATTTATAAATGATCAAAGTTTCCTAATTCTAGGGAAATTATTTTGGATTTTTTTCCCATGGTTTGCCTTTGTTACAGTTTTGTTAACTTGTTTCACAAAATACTCTCCAAATTCTTGTTTTATAATGGAATTTAATGGACAAACATTTTAACACAAATTTGATTTAATTTTTATGACCTACCAAATTTGTTGAGTGTTTAAACTCGTTGAAATAACAAGGAAGAAGAAATGTGATCAGCCATTAATACAGATTTTGAGTAAAAATATTTTAGGTTTTACAACCTCTCTGCTGCTATTTTACACATCCATTCTATGTGTATGGATGTGTGGTAAGAAGTTTGCTTCCCAGCCACATGGTTCCGGGTTCAATCCCACTGCATGACACCTTGGACAAGTGTCTTTTACTACAGCCTCGGGCCGACTAAAGCTTTGTGAGTGGAAACTAAAAGAAGCCCATCATGTATATATGTGTGTGTGTGTGTGTGTCTTTGTCTCTGTGTTTGTTTCCCCACCATTGTTTGACAACCAATGTTGGTGTGTTTATGTCCCCAAAACCTAGCAGTTCGGCAAAAGAGTCTGATGGAATAAGTACTAGGCTTACAAAGAAAAAGTCCTGGAGTCAATTTCTTCGACTAAAGGCGGTGCTCCAGTATGGCCGCAGTCAAATGACTGAAACGTATCAAAGAGTAAAAAGAGTATATCGTCATCATCATCATTTAATGTCCATTTTCCATGCTGGCATGGTGTGAAAGGTTTGACAGGAACTGTCAAGGCCAGGAGCTGCACCAGGTTCCACAGTCTGTTTTGGCTTGGTTTCCACAGCTGGCTGCCCTTCCTAATTCCAAGCACTTTACAAAGTGTACTGGGTGCTTTTTACATGGCACCAACACTAGTATCCTCCATGGCCTAGCATTATCTGGGTGGTTTTACGATCTGAATTCTGTTCTGTTCTGTTGTGGTGAGCGAGTCATCTTGAATACAGCGATGCAGCACGTTTCGGTGTTTTGTCATCTCTTTGCAAGGGTCAGTGTTTTGAGATCAGCCTTTAGTACTTCATCCCATGTCTTCCTGGATCTCCTTCTTCAACAACTTCCATCCACTTTAAGTGATCAGCACTTCTGTATGCAACTGTCTACATCCGTATACATCACATGACCAAACCAGTGCAGTCTTCTCTCTTGCACACTGCATATAATTCTGCTTATACCTTACTTCTCAATGCACTAGTGCTCATCCACTGGAGCATGCCAGCTTTGTTCTTCTCTAGTCTTCACATGTCCTCTGCATTCAGGACTCATGTCTCACTACCATGTAGCATTGCAGTTTGTACACATGCATCATACAATCTTCCTTTCATTTAGAAGGAGAGACATTTGGTTGCCAACAGAAGTAAAATTCCCTGAACTTTCTCCATCTAATTCTTATTTAGCAATTACAATTTTAGTACATCCTCCTCCACTGCCAATTAGGTCGCCTAAATTAGCAGAAATTATCTACTGCATCTAGAATGGCTCCAGGACATTTGAGGAAATCAGTTTCCTTCGTATTTCTAGTCTTTATGGTTCTTGTAATCTTCCATGTACAAACACTAATTTGTTTGTTAACCTTCTTACTATTACACACACATATGCACATTTGTAGTCTATGTTTAAAATTAAAGTTTAGATAGACTTTAAAACAGGGGTGGGGGAAACCCTCCGCCCACAGATGCAATTGTGCCCACGAGCCCATTTTATTTTGCCTGCAGGCTGATATACACCCATATACAAAATATAGTAAATTTCTCAATTATAAAATTTATACAATATTCATATGCCAATTTGTGATACAGTTCGCATTTCCACTATGATTTTAAAACTGTTAGAATCGAACAGAAAGTGTCCAGTAATTGCCATTTGAATGGAAATTTTGTTACTACTATAAAACGCATATTTCTAGATTTGTACCACCACCTTCAAACCCAACTACCCTCTTGCTGGAAAATATAAAACACCTCATAAGTAATATAAACATCCTAAATTCAGAGGCAGCTTTAATGAAGATGTTATGCATTAAATTAACATGTTAAACTTATCTTTATTAATGTATGTCGAATTATAGATAGATATATACAAAATTTACACAGATATAAGAGCTTGAAGGCGACGAGCTGGCAGAAACATTAGCACACCGGACAAAATGCTTAGCGGTATTTCGTCTGCCATTACGTTCTGAGTTCAAATTCCGCCAAGGTCGACTTTGCCTTTCATCCTTTCGGGGTCGATAAATTAAATACCAGTTACGCACTGGGGTCGATGTAATCGACTTAATCCCTTTGTCTGTCCTTGTTTGTCCCCTCTATGTTTAGCCCATTTAGGGCAATAAGGTAATAAAGATATAAGAGCTAGAACTAGTGATGCTCCCATGGACCTTTTTCTTTGGAAATTTTTACCTGCCGCACTATAGTTTCCTCACTCCTGCTATAAAATGTAGTATTCAAATCTTATTTTTGGGTGTGTCCCTTGTAGTTTGCCTTGAAAGTACATTCACCACATGTGGCTACCAGGCCTCATCCGCGATTCTGCACTTTAGTCACAGGATCTGCGTATGGAATTCCTTGGTGCTCGTTTAGTATATTTTAAATAATTGATACAGAAGACAAAGTGTACTCTAAGCTTTAGTTGAATAAATCAACCCCAGGACCCATTCCCTGTAAGCTCAGTACTTATTCTGTCGGTCTTTTGTTGAACCGCTATGTTATGGGGAGGTAAACACCCCAACATCGGTTGTCAAGTGATGGTGTGGGTGGGAACAAACAAAGACACACACACAAATACATATATATATATATGTATACAACAGACTTCTTTCAGTTTCCATCTACCAAATCCACTCACAAGGCTTTGGTCAGCCTGAGGTTATAGTAGAAGACACTTGCCCAAGGTGCCACGCAGTGGGACTGAACCCGAAACCATGTTGGTTGAGAAGCAAGCTACTTACTACACAGCCACTCCTGCATCTATATATATTTATATATAACCATCTACATTACTATTGCCAGTATCATCATCATCGTCATCATCATCATCGTCATCATCATCATCGTCATCATCATCATCGTCATCATCATCATGATCATCTTCACCACTACCACTATCACTACCATCACCAGTAACTTTCTAGAAATAGCAGCCAAATCTCCCTCTTCTTATACCACCCTGCCATCTTTAAAACAAGGACATGTTGGATAATAATATTCAGCATTTCCTACTCAAAAGAAGCAAAAAGTGGGATGGTCATCGATGGATTGCCTTTGATCATTGGATTCTTGATTCCGATCGGTACAGCCTTGGGCTAAACAACAGGAGCAGTAACATCACCTCCACCATCATTGTCCTATGTGGTGAGTTTCCTGTGTATAAGAAAACAGATTGGATGGTCACGGCTGGAATGTCTATGATCATAGATGGTCTGTTTGATAAGAAGTAATCGGGGGTTAAATAACAGCAGCAACATCATCAGCACTACTATCAGCATTAACACCAACAACAACAAATGCCAACAATATATCATCAACCCAACACTACCCTCTCACACCCCTACTACCAAACCATGTTTTGTCCCCACCCCTACCTTCCATCAACCAACCATCACCACCAAATCACTGTCCCCCCTTCCCCACTCTCATCATCTTCCCTACTACCATCACCACTACCATCACCATCACTGCCACCACAACTACCACCACCACCACCATAACCACTATCACAACCACCACCACCACAACCATCACAATCACCATCAGCACCACCACAACTACCACCACCACCACCATAACACAACAACCACCACCACAACCACCATCATCACCACCATCATCACCATCACCGCCACCACAACTACCACCACCACCACCATAACACAACAACCACCACCACAACCACCATCAT
>NC_069007.1:11991064-12002296 GCF_001194135.2 Octopus bimaculoides
TACTATTATTATTATTATTATTATTGTTATTGAGTGAGAGAGCAGTGCATGCCATCAAAGTGACACTGGGGTAAAATATACAAAGCCCAATATACCCATCATGACTACCCGTCTGATAAGGGTACACCAGGCACATGCATCACAACCTTATGTGTGTAACATGGTGATCTCATATCAAAATAAACAGCACATGACCTTGAAGGTGGGGCCCAGTTAGAATTTTCTTCAGTTCAAATAGCCCATCTGCTCAAAAGGTCCCTGAATAAGGTTTGTTTAAGGATGGGGAATAAAACGGCCATGTTTCCAGAGGTGAATTATTTAAACCCCAAACAATTTCTCTCAACCCATGGCTAGGATGCTCCCCAACTACTTCTGCTCATGATCAGAGATGCACATATCGTCAACCACTAAGGGTCATGCTCAACTGGTTACGGTCAAATAACTGACAAGCAAATCTGTGGTATTGAGCAGAATATTTGTTGTAGGCCATCTTTTATACCAAGACAAAACAATGTACATGAAAACACTTTCAATCAATTAAGATCAGAAGCCATGAGGGCCACTGCCTGGAATTGAAAGAGTCTTGGAGAAAAATACTCAGGGAAGAAGCAATAATTACTAAACCTTAATGACAGGTACAAAGAATGTTTTATAAATATTATGGCATGTTAAACCAATGTGGGAGTTGTGTTGATGGCTGGTAGGGGTGTTGCAAAGATTTTGTGGCCAGGAGTGTTGAAAAAGACAGCAAGAGATGTTTAACTATTTTAATGAATGCTAGAAGTTTATTACTTGTGGAAATAAGCACACACACACATACATGCTAGGAAGGGTAGGTCTGTGTTAGGAAGGGCATCCTGTTGTCAAAATCAGGCCAAAGCAGGCACTGGAGCACAATGCAGTCCTTGGACACATCAGATTCTGTCAAACCATCGAACCAATGCCAGCATGGAACATGGATATTATATGATGGTGGTGATGGTGGTGGTGGAGCTGCTAGTTTTGAAGGTGTGGGTTAACATTGTCATAGCCATGATGATCATGAAGATGGTGGTGGTGGTGGTGGTGGTTGACATTGTCGTAGTCATGATGATGATGATGATGTTGATGGTTATGATGACAAAAGTGTGATACAACAGGCTTCTATACATTTTCTCTTCACCAAATTCTCTGCTAAAAGATACTTGCCCAAGATGTCACACCATAGCATGGTTCCTGAGACTATGCATGTCTCAGTTGCCAAGTAAACTTTGTAACCACACAACCAGCCAACCAAGCCTGGGTCTCCCAATAAACAGTTTCAAACTAAAAGAAATTGATTTGCTGCAACGAAGTGGAAGAATTGAACTTGTTGAACAAAACCCTGATCGTTGGGGCAGCATGAGTCACTTTACATCATAATATTGTCTTCAATAAAAAAAATATTATTCTTGAATTGGGATCAATTTCAGTTGATTATATTGAACTCTGGACAACTTGTGGCTATAGATCTACCCAAGAAATCAATATTAAGGCAGTGAGCTGGCAGAAACGTTAGCACACCGGGCAAAATGCTTAATGGTATTTCGTCTGTCTTTACTTTCTGAGTTCAAATTCCACTCAGGTTGACTTTGCCTTTCATCCTTTTGGGGTCGATAAATTAAGTACCAGTTGCATACTGGCATCGATCTAATCGACTGGGCCCCCTCCCGAAAGATTTCAGGCCTTGTGCCTAGAGTAGAAAAGAATTATTAGCATGCCAGACAGAATACCTAGTAGTATTTCATCTGTCTGCACGTTCTGGGTTCAAATTCCACCGAGGTCGACTTTACCTGTCATCCTTTCAGGGGTCGATAAATTAAGTACCAGAGAAACACTGTAGTTGATGTAATCGACTTGCACCCTCCCCCATCCCCAAATTCCTGGCCTTGTGCTAAAATTTAAAACCAACATTAACAGCAGTTAAAGGCAGCAAGTTGGTAGAATGGTCAGCACTCTGGGAAAAACGCCTAGCGGCATTTCTTCTCTCCTTATGTTCTGAGATCAAATTTTGCTGAGGTCAACTTTACCTTTCATCCTTTGGGGGGAAAGGGTCAATAAAATAAGTATCAGTTGAGAACTGGGGGTCAGTGTAATCAACTTACCCTATATGTAGCAGTTTTAATAAGCACAAAGAGGTTCCCACCCAGTACACCGTGTGGAGTGGTTGGCATTAGGAAAGAACTCCCAGGTGTAGAAACCATGCCAGCACAGACAATGAGACCTGATCAAACCGTCCAACCCATGCTAGCATGGAAAACGAATATTAGATGATGATGATGTGTTGTGTAGCTGGTGCCTTCTGTTGCATGGGTTATGTGGATGTTGTTTGCATGCTGTCACTAACACAGTGTCCTCTCAGCAACACTGTATCACATTCATAACTAAAATACTTAGCTGTCAACAGCCCAGTCCACCTAGTTGTAAGTAGGTACCACAGGTTTTTTTTCCCCCCTATAATATCCACTTCAGTGATTTGGTGAACTCAGATGAAATTCTGCCAAAACAAAAGATAACTGCTATAGATCTGATTTCTCTCCGGGGGTAGATTTAGCTCATATCCTAACATGGCCATCTCATATTTTATTCAGGCATATCTTTCTCTCTTCTGCACCAATATATCGTTCCAAGACCAACAGGTTGATCCAGTTGCCTTCCAAGAATGGCAAGAATTCTACCAAAATATCTCATCCCAGAATCCCATAATTCCATCTCAATGGCTTTAGATCACTGATCCACACCACACACATCCATACAACACAATTCCACATTCATCAATGATATTAGTTTTAGTTGATCATGTGTTGTGGTGTTCATGCTGATCTACAACTTATTCGTCTTTACTAATTGTGCTGTTGCTATTTTAATTGACCTCTTTCTTTTAGTTACATAGTTTTACTAATTAGATTCACTAATTAATTGATTCCAGAAGAAGATTTTTCAATTCAGACTGTCTCCATATTAGTGTTGTTTATTTCGCAGTTTTTTTTTTGGAAGATTCTTAGCATGTGTGAGATAATTACTGAAGGTAAAATGATAAGAAGGAATCCAAGAATAGATTGGTTAAACAAAAAAGAGATGTTGACATGGTTCTGTGGTTAAGAAGCTCAATTTTCAACCTCATTACATGGCATTTTGGGTCAGATTCTTCTACTGTAGCCCTTGGCTAACAAAATCCTTGTGAGTTGATTTGGAAGGCAGAAATTGAAAGAAACATCATGTGTGTGTGTGTGTATTTTTTCATCAATATTTAACAGCAGCAACAGAGTGACTCAGGGGCCAGGAGTTTCGTGTGTTGGCATTTACCAGTCTAGCTTCTGCTAAATATTCTTTTCTACTCTAGGCACAAGTATGTGCCGAAATTATGGCAAGTGGGGGCCGGTCAATTAGATCATCCCCAGTACGTGACTGGTACTTAATTTATCAACCCCAAAAGGATGAAAGGCAAAATCAACCTTGGCAGAATTTGAACTCAGCTTCTGCTAAATATTAATAGAAATATACATACTCATATTTTGGCTTTTTTGTCCTTTGCATCGCCATACCTGTGTGTGTGTGTGTTTGAATGGCTGTAAGCATGCTTGAGTTTGTAACTCCTTGTCTTGACATTGTGTTGTAGTTGTAAACAAGAGTCACCTTCATACAAGAGTGGCATCATTTGTTTCCAAACTTCTGTGAAAACTGAAGCCATGGCGATTTATCACCACAATCAGTGGTATAAAAGATGTACTTTTTCCCCCTAAGATGTCTCAAAAATACCACCCTGGGTACTCTTTGCAAAGTTGGGCTTCTTATAAGCTTTAATGTCCTCAATACATTTTCTCCCCCTAATACATGCTGTTGAAATTGGGTACCTTTAATATGTCCAGGTCTTTTTATGCCATCAAATATAGTACCTGGCTTGGAAACAAGTGAAGGTTGGTGACAGGAGAGGCACCCATCCATAGAAAATCTGTCTCAACAAACTCTATTAGACCCATGCAAACATGGAAATAGGACGTTAAAAAGTGGTGGTGGTGGCGATGATGATGATGATGATGGGCTGGTATGAGATTATTAGAATGCCTTCAGAAATCTCAAGACAGAGAAGGGTGTGAAATACTGGTAAAAAAATGACTGTGTGATAAGCTTGCTTCCCAACCACATGGCCCTGGGTTCAGTTTCACTGCACAGCAGCTTGGGCAAGTGTCTTCTACTATGGTCTCAGTTCGACCAAAGCCTTGTGAGTAGATTTGTTAGTTGGAAACTGAAAGAAGCCCATCGTATACATACATACATACATATGTGTGTGTGTGGTATATATACATACATGTATATATATATTCTTTTCTACTCTAGGCACAAAGCCCGAAATTTTTGGGGAGGAGACCAGTCAATTATATCGACCTCAGTACACAACTGGTAATTAATTTATCGACCCTGAATGGATGAAAGGCAAAGTCAAGCTCAGTGGAATTTGAACTTAGAACGTAAAGACAGACGAAATGCTGCTAAGCATTTTGCCCAGTATGCTAACGTTTCTGCCAGCTTTCCACCTTTAGATATTTATATATATATATATTATTATGTATGGAACATGTGGAAGAGGTAGACCCAGGAAGACCTGGGATGAGGTGATGAAGCATGACCTTTGAACATTGGACCTCACCGAGGTAATGACAAGTGACTGAGACCTTTGGAGATATGCTGTGCTTGAGAAGACCCGGCAAGCCAAGTGAGACCATAACCGTGGCCTATGCCAGTGTTGTATAACCAGCCTATTTAAGAGTACCTTTCAATCATTGGACAATAAACTACGCTTGTGAAAACCTGTTGAGGCAATGTAATCGCTGTTGTGGCCTATGACAGTACTGCCTGATTGGCACCCATGCCAATGGAATGTTAAAAGTACCATTCAAGCGTGATCATTGCCAGAGCCACTGACTGACTCCCGTGCCTGTGGCACGTAAAAAGCACCATTCGAGTGTGGTCATTGCCAGTGTCGGCTGACTGCTTCCCATGCCGGTGGCACCAAGTCATTAGAACTTGGCATCAAAAACAACACTTTCATTGCACTCTTTCTACAATATCTTCATATTCTCAGTTCAATTCCTACTCAGGTTAGTAACGCTGGGCCAAGACCACCAGAGACCAGGGAGAAGTGGGAATTTCAGAGGGAAGAATTTGAAGGTCATTGAAATGACACTTCAAAGTAATTATATCGTTAGCTCAACGCCCTCCCAGGAAATTCCAAATGGGAGACGTTTCCTCGCTTCATTGATTTATTTCTTCTTCTCCAATTTGGCGGCAGCAGATTTTCGACTTTTGACTTTTATCAAATGAACGACAGGAATCGGCCTGAATCTATAAGAAAAATCAATTCTTATTATTACTGCTCGTTTGTTTGTATGTTTTTTAGCATCATCGATGCGAGAGAGAGAGAGAGGGAGAGAGGGAGAGAGAGAGAAAGAGAGGGAGAGAGAGAGAGAGAGAGAGAGACTGTACATACACACACACATGTTCATACACACATATCTGTTAATGCAATCGAGTGTGTTCAAACACATACACCAACACATTCATACACACATTTATACAAACATAGACATACACATGTACATAGACAGCCACACACACACACATATGTACACTGGCACACACACACACATGCACATACACATACACAAATATACACACGCACACATACTCATACACAGACACACATGAACACATACACAAAGCTACACACAGACATACACATACATGCACAAATACACACATACACCCACACACTGACTCACACACACCCGTACACACAGTCACACACACATACACAGTCTCACACACACACACAAGCATATAGCCAAACACATACACAGACACACACACACACCTACACAATCCCAGAGATTGACTATTTTCGATCTGTATTTGAAAAGTTTCATCTTTTGGTTCAAGTTGAAACACAATGATGTTGGAGTGGGTGGTGGAGAGGTTGGTGGTAGTGGTGGTGGCAGCTTTCCTGTTGATAATGTTTTGGTAGTGGTAGGGGTGGTGGTGTTGATGGTGATGTGGTGCCAGTCATGATGGTCGTAGAAGTGATGCTGGAGAGACGAAGGTGATGATGATGATGATATACAGCAGTGATAGTGGTGAAAGTAGTGGTGGTCGTGGTCGTAGTCATGGTGAAAGTAACGATGCTGATGATGGTGGTGGTGGTGGTGGTGTGAGTGTGTTGCAGATGCGGTGCTGATCATAATGTCCTTGACAGCTATGGGGGTGGTGATGATGGTGGCATTGATGATGATGTTGTTGTTGTTGAAGAGGGCAGGTGGGTGGGGACAGAAAGATTGGTGCATAGAACAAACTGCTTCATGGTATTTGGCTACATCCCTTTAGGATTTCAGTTCAAAGCTCTCGAAGTTTCACCTTGCTTTTCATCTTCCAAGATGACCTTGTACCAAACTTAGAAATCATTATTATTATTGTGATTATTATTATTATTATTAAGGTGACAAGCTGGCAGAATCGTTAGTGCACCAGGCGAAATGCTTAGCTGCATTTTGCCTGTCTTCACATTCTGAGTTCAAATGCCACCAGGGTTGATTAAATAAGTGCCAGTTACGTACTGAGGTTGATGTAATTGACTTCATCTCTTCCCCTAAATTTGAGGCCTTGTGCTTCCAGTAGAAAGAATAATTATTATTATTATCATTTTACATTCTCAGAACGTTCAGTCTTGTTTGTTCTGGTAGATTCTTATGGGAGCAGACAGCAGCCTGTTGTCAGGGGTTTCAAAGGGTCTCTTTCCACACATTATAAGCTTTGATACTTGATTGTTAATTATCATGGGAGGCATTCAACATCCAAGAACCAATCTCAAAATCCTTACTGTCCCCAGCAGAGCAGTTTTTTGGGCTACTATGCTCTCATGCAAATTCCAAATTATTATCATTATTATTATTATTATTATTATCATCATCATCATCATCATCATCATCATCATCATCATCATCATCATCATCGTCATCATCATCATCATCAATAATATTAATATCCCTATTTGTTCTTTTTGTATGTATCTGGCATGTGTGTCACACTTACTTCAAAGAAGAAGTGAGTGGCAAAACGTGAGATAGGAGGACATAGAGAGAGAGAAAGTGAGAGAGTGAAAGAGACAGTGAGTGGTGACGGGGTTCGTTTTGTGTTTTTAAATGTTTCAGAGAAGAAGTAAGAGAGAAGGAGAGAGAGAATGAGAGTGAAAGAGACAGTGACGGTGTTTGTTTTGTATTTTTAAATGTTTATCACATTGCAAGAAAAGTTGATACACAGGTCAAGACCGAGAAAGGAAAGCCTCAGACATTTATAATAACAGTAAGACTGAGATACGATCGATCTTTTCTAACTTCTTTACTTTTGACAATGAAGAAGAGGGGAAAAACATTTAGTAATAAATAGAGGGAAACTCTTTCAGGTGTTTACGTTTTTATTCTGAGAATTCTAGAATGACCAGGTGTTAGTTCTCCCTTCTTTCCTCCACCACCCGATACTTAGTCACCTTCCTTCATAGTTCTTCATATCTTAGTTGGGGGGAAAGACCATGTTTGTTTGTTTTCAGGCATGTTTAATGTTTTCTCCAGAAACTACAAACAAGCCCCCCCCCCACTCCCTTCCATTTACTTTCATACATTTTAGCCCTTGATAGAAAAAGTGGGATTAGTGCACATGGGAATACATCTGTATCTGGCACTTGTGCCCGTGACATGTGTAAGGGTTTTCGGGCAAGATCGTTGCCAGTGCCCCTGGACTGGCTCTAGTGTGGGTGGCACATAAAATACACCATTTTGAGCGTGGCCGTTGCCAGTACCGCCTGACTGGCCTTCGAGCGGGTGGCACGTAAAAGCACCCACTACACTCTCTGAGTGGTTGGTATTAGGAAAGGCATCCAGCTGTAGAAACTCTGCCAAATCAGATTGGAGCCTGGTGTTGCCATCCGGTTTCACCAGTCCTCAGTCAAATCTTCCAACCCATGCTAGCATGGAAAGTGGACGTTAAATGATGATGATGATATATCTGTGCAAAAGCAGAGGCTGAGCAAGATGCAGTCATACTGTCCAACCCATGCCAGTACGGAACATGGGATATTAAATGATGTCGATGAAGATGGTATGAGAGTGTGTGTCTATGTATTTTGTTTAAGCAAATAACTGGAGACAGCAAAAGCTACCTTCAATGTTCTCTATCTAAATGCTGCACCTGATGCACATCTGGTGCATCTGCAATGCACAATAGATGGTAGTGTGTAAGTGCACCAAAAGAAATACGAATGTGCAAAACAAAAACTATGCATGCACAAAAATAGCAAAGATATTTTTGTTCGGAGCCGACCAATCTTTGTTCAAAACTTTCAGTGCTATAAATGGTGAAAGTTAACAGTGCTATGTTTAAACCTCAACTGTTTCTTACTTAAGCAAAATTTCGTAATTCTATAAAAACTCAAATAATCTTATAATCTGAAGAGCATATTTTCTACCACCCTCCACACTGACAGACATGCACAAATACACACTCTCCTTTTCTCTCCCTCTCTCTCTCGATCTCTGCAGTAAGGCTTTCATATTGTTATGGGAGAATCCTGTATACCCCCAAGTGACTGAAGGTGGATTAATGGATTTACATAAATAAAGAACTGTGTGACCTGTCAGGGGTAGTTGACAATGTTGGTCGACCATATTGGTTTCTGAGTTAGTGTGATGTGTTTTGGTTAAATATCGTATCTACGTTCGAGTAGTATGAAGTGCGTTCTGTGTGAACATAATAATTCTGCAATGGGTTATTTCCAGATAACCACTTTCCAAATATTTATTTGGGTAATTTTCTTTACACCATTCATGTACACACGTCATAACACATATATATTTGGTCCCAGGACCCATTCAGTCAATTCAGGATCTGAAATACGTCACAAAACGGTTCTACATGACTTGTGAGACTATACAAAGATGCAGATCTTTCAATACAAAGGGATGAGCAAGGATGTTTTACAAAAAAAATGTAAAAGATTAGTTTGAAATATTTCTTCTTCCTTATGTGCCTTGGCCTTCAGATGTTGGCAATAATAGATGTCTTCTCTATCCTGTCGTATCACACAAATTAATTATCGAGTGTCTTTCTATAATCAGCTGGTATAAGGCCATCAACTATTTTCTCTCTCTCTTTCTATCTATCTATTGATCTATTTATCTATCCATCTATCTATCTATCTACCTATCAATCCATCTATCTATCTACCTATTAATCCATCTGTCTATCTATCTCTCTATCTACCTACCCATCTATCTATCTATTTATCTATCTATCTATCTATCTATCTATCTATCTATCTATCTATCCCTCTATATATCCATCTATCTATCTACCTGTCTATCAATCCATCTATCTATCTGTCTATCTATCTACCTGTCTATCAATCCATCTATCTATCTGTCTATCTATCTATCTATTTATCTGTCTATCTATCTATCTTTCTATCTATCTTTTACCTTTCATGTTTCAGTCATTAGATTGTGGCCATGCTGGGGCACTGCTTTGAGGAATTTCTTTTTAGTCAAACTTATCAACTCCAATACTTATTTCTTTTTACACCTGGTACTTATTCTAATGTTTTCTTTGCTGAGCTGCTAGGTTACAGGGATGTAAACACACAAACACTGATTGTCAAGTGGTGGAGACAAGCATAGATACAAAGACACACAAGACGAGAGTCTTTCAGTTTCCCTCTACTAAATCCATTCGTTGACCTGAGGCTAGACATTTGCCCAAAGTGCCATGCAGAGGGACTGAACCCGGAACCATGTAGTTAGGAAGCAACCTTCTTACCGCACAGCCACACCTACACCTATGTATTTATTCTCCCTTTCAGTTTTCCAGTCATTAAATATTCATGACATCATCTTCGCATATAGACAGTGCCCAACTGACCCTAATATACTGTGTAGTCGATAATATCAAAAACAAACAACGAATATACAGGGTGTAATGGGTAAATTGTCTCCATTTTCTATTTTTGATTTTGTACATGTGCATTGTTTGTTTTCGATTTTGTCAACTACACAGTATAGTAGGATCAGTTGGGTACCGTCTGTGACAAAAACCTTTTTATGTAATTTTGCGTAATTTAGGTGACAGTTTATTCACCGCAACATATATATATATATATATATATATATATATATATATATATATATAAAACCAGCTGCTATAGGGCCGTCAACTGTCTTCTTTCTCTCTCGCTCTCTCTCTCTCTCTCTCTCTCTCTCTCTATCTATGTGTGTGTGTATATATATATATACACATACATACAAAAATACACACATGCATACACATGTATATAGAACACATGTGCATATGTTTTTACAAGTGTGTGAATGTATCTGTACACACACACACATTAAGTGAGATCTACTGCAGTTATTAGGATATTATCTGGTTCACATGCACTTAAGAATTTCTCAAACAAATTGGGATTTTTTTTCTTTTATTTATTTTTTTTTTCTCTCCTCTTTTACACTGAAATATTTTGTTTTGCACATTTTCCTTTCCCATTGGAACAAGGTTTGAACATGATGATGATGGTAGTGGTGGTGGTGGTGGTCTGTTCTTTCATCATGCCAATCAAATATACTATAAATCATACACAAAAGTGTTACAAAAGACCTGTGAGTCTTGCGCGCATGTGTGTGTGTGTTGTAAAGATGAGATTGTTTAAAAAGAAAGGAAGTGGTGGTGGGGGGAGAGGGAAGACATTTTACTATATTCTGAGATGTATTAAAATTCTATTCTTATTTTTTTGTAAATTACGCAAAAAAATTGATATATGTACACACACACACACACATATATTTAAACATATATACATGCATATATCATCATCATCATCATCATCGTTTAACGTCCGCTTTCCATGCTAGCATGGGTTGGACGATTTGACTGAGGACTGGTGAAACCGGATGGCAACACCAGGCTCCAGTCTGATTTGGCAGAGTTTCTACAGCTGGATGCCCTTCCTAACGCCAACCACTCAGAGAGTGTAGTGGGTGCTTTTACGTGTCACCCGCACGAAAACGGCCATATATATATATATATATATATATATGAATACATATATATAAATACATACATATATATATATATATACATACATACATACATATATATATATATATATATATATAT
>NC_069007.1:12002385-12007045 GCF_001194135.2 Octopus bimaculoides
ACACACACACACACACATATATATACCCGATGCCAGCTCTTCTGGCCCCTGTGCCCGTGATGAGTAAAAAGAACCCACTACACTCTCGGAGTGGTTAGCATTAGGAAGGGCATCCAGCTGTAGAAACATTGCCAGATCGGATTGGGGCCTGGTGCAGCCTCCTGGCTTCCCAGACACCAGTCGAACCGTCCAACCCATGCCAGCATCGAAAACGGTCATTAAATTACACTCATGATGATGATGATCATATATATATACGTATATATATATGTGTGAAGGCACATGGCTTATTGGTTAAGGTGTTGCACTCACGATTGTGAGATCATGGGTTTGATTCCCAGACCGACCATTGCGTTGTGTTCTTGGGCAAAGCACTTCATATCACGTTGCTCTGCAATCATTTCGACACCTGACATGTGGCACCCAGTTACACCTGTACAGGTTATGTTGATCTGATGGAGGAAGTGAGCTTATGTGTACACAAACATTTGATCACTATAAACAAATCATTTGTGTGGTTGTTCGGCAAGAAATTGTCGAACCTTCATACGTCATCTAATGACAGGAGAGTCCATTTTATATATATATATATATATTTTATATATATATATATGTATGTATGTATGTATATGTATATATAAAAAATAGATAGACAGACAGGTAGACATACAGACAGATATATGCCAACAATTACAAAAAATACAGAGATATCTTCAATTTTTTTCTTTTAATTTAACAGTTAGTTATACATCATAATTAGTTAGTTAAATTGACCACCATGTGTCTCTGTTGCACAGTTTATGTGCAATTGCGTGAGCAACCCAGAATATTCTGTTATACACCTTACACTCGGAAGGTTGGGCCTGCAGCCAAACCTTTCACAATGCCCTTAAAACTGAGGACTTTTCAGTACATGTGTATGCACCCCTTGTATATGCACACGCACACACATGCACATAATTGTATTTGTTTTACACCCTTTTTTTCCCCCCATGCTACATTGGGTTAGACAGATATATTTTTGAGGCATTGTTTCAAAGTTGGACACCCTTCCTCTCACTAACCTTTCTCTGTTTTACAAACAAGGGACCTCTTATCTGACACATCTGCAAAAGCACAAACCCAGTCAACAACGATTGGTTGATAGGAGAATAAACAGGAAAAACAACATCTCTTATTGCAACTTTCATCAATTGCAAAGAATAACAAACACACAGCTGCACTCACACACATTCATACGAACATACATGTTTGTATCTGTCTGTGTGTGTATGTGTACCAACTCACTGCTTACAACTGTAACAACATTAAATTAATATTGCCATCTATGTGTTACGTTAAATGTATATACACTGTTACAAGGTATGGTGCTGTGAAATTGTTTGAAATAAAAACTTCTCATAGTCTTGTTTTGTAAGAAACACAATAGATATCATCATTGCAGGAACTCACAAGAATGGCAGGAATATTCTGCCTTTTTTTAAAGCTTGTCGATGCCTTGGGCAGACTTTGAAGAGAGAAGGCATGTCATTAATGAGGTCAGGAATAGCAATGAAATGACTTTAACAAACAAACAACCAACTGATTGTTTAACTAACGACTTAAACAAATAACTGATTAGTTTATTGGTTGGATATTTAATTGATCAACTAACAATAAAGAAGTGGAATTGAACCAGTGTGTGTTTTTATTATTATTGATGTAATGACCTTCCCAAGACACAGCAACATTTGTTTCAACACACCAGATTCACATCAAGAATCTTGCAAGCCAGATATACAAAGTGGAATAAAGACAGAAGCTACTAACATAACCAACTTTTTTCATTATTAACAAAATTTAAAAGATTCCAAAATTGTATTGGGAAGTTGTATTAATTTAAACTTGAAAAGTTTTAATCAGAACCAAGGGTGATCTCAGACATATGATGGCACCGAGTTTTAAATTCTATGTTCTCTTTGTGATTGTTCTGTCAGTTTTATACATCTGTACTGGACTCCACCACCAACCAAATCATGAAAATTACCATTTTTGATTTTCAAAAGCAGATGTTTTGTAAAAAGAAAAAAAAGGAAGGAAAATTATTGAAAAGTGTAAAACTTAAAACTCCTAAAATTATTTTAAATTGAAAGAATAGAAAAAAAAATGTTTCGTCAATTTTTGATGAGTTTTTCTTTCATAGAAAAGAAAATGTTTTGGCACAAAAATCATTTTGAATTGAAGGGTTCTTCATAGAAAGAATAGAGTCAATGGCACCGTAGACAATTCAACATTAGCACCTTTTATTTCACATCTATTTCAGCCTGTATTATACCATTTAAGGTTTGTGTGACTGGCCGATCATGTTATGCCAATATTTGGCTTCAATACAGCCAGAAAAATAAGTAAGAAATACAAACAGTGCTATAAATAACATCTTTCTTTGTTGGAGGGAAAAAAAATCTTATGAATTGTTTTTGTTAAATTTCAAGTCTGAGAAACTTTTAAATTTTTGGCACCTTAAACTTTCATTTCGTATTCTTCTTTCAGGAATTTTGTCTCCAATTCCATCAAATCTAGAGCTGTTGTCTCACTTTGCTCCGTTAATATTGATAGCAAACTGACCAATCTTTTTGTGATCTTATTCACCCAATGTAAATATAGTTATGAGCTTTAGGGAATAATATTGACCATTATTAGGGATGTTGGAAGTGAGAAATTATCCTTAGAGAAATCAAGCATTTGGCACGTTCTTCAAGAGTTTGTTGTAGTATGAAGAGAAATACTCCTTGTGGTACCATAGCCTTCAGAAGTCTTGGAGCTATTGGGGTTAGTATGTATAATATGGATCTTTAATATCAATATCTTTATTGGATTTAGACATTTATGAATTTTAGAAATTTTTGCCAACTTATGTACATTTCTAGTCACACTTTTCTTTACACTATATATATATATATATATATATATACAGTGGAGGGAAACAAATATTCATACATGTCAAAATTCCAGCCCACAAAAACGGCTTAAGAGGAAATATTTTTGCTGGGAAACAAGAGAACGTTGGTAATGGGAATGGCACCTGGCCAAAAAAAATGTGCTTCAATGAATTTTGACTGACCCATGCAAGCATGGGAAAATAGGTGTTACAATGACGGTGTTTTATCTGTCTATCTATCTATCTATCTATTTATCTATCTGTCTGTCTGTCTGCCTATGCACCAATCCGTCTGTCTATATCTATCTATTTGCCTGTCTCGCTATCTTTTTGTATATCTCTCTATCTCTACTTATTTATTTATCTATCGATTTATCTGTCTGTCTGTCTATCAATCTATCCATCTGCCTGTCTGTCTGTATCTATCTATCTGTGTGTCTATTTTTCTATCTATTTATCTGTCTATGCCCCAATCTGTCTGTCTCTGTCCATCCATCCATCCATCCTGCCTGCAGCCATATCATTGAGAAGCAAGCTTATATCTGAACCTATAATTTCAGTAATTAAGGAACAGTATTTTTGGTTGGGTTTGCATGGGTTAAAATTTACTGCCTTTCAGCACCAGCTAGTTGTATAAATTAAATTTGGATATTTTCCTTGGATTTCAGCCATTCTTTTCCCTGGTCTTCATCTTTTAACCCAGTGAAAATACTCAGGAATACTCAGACATAAAATGCTTTTCTATTTTATGAGCTGCAAAACAATTTCTGTTACTATGGCTGTTTTCATTTGCTAATAAGATTTCCCTGCCAAGAATTCTGACTGAAGCCATCAAGCATTTCAAGATTTGTTGCCAATGTTGTTGTTCTTGCATAATTTTCTGCTAATTAATAGCCTTCTTGTTTTATCAGTCGTAGCTCATTAGAAAATTGAAATAAAGAGATCTAATGTTGCTGTGTTCTAAATTTAATTAAGTGTTATTAGTGTTGAAGACAATAAATTGGTCAGGGTCTAATATTAAGCTGTGAACAATAGGCACAGCTGTGTGGCTTGGAAGTTCATCTGGCAACCCCATAGCCTGGGGGTCCAGTCCCAAGGCTTGGCATCTTGGACAAACGTCTTCTACTCTAGCAATGGGCCTACTGGGTCTTGTAAATAAATTTGATAGATGGAAATTGAGAACAAGCTTGTTGTGTGTGTGTATGTATATTTATGTCTGTATGTAGGCATCATTATCATCATCATCATCATCATCATTTAACGTCCGTTTTCCATGCTGGCATGGGTCAGACGGTGTAACTGAAAACTGGTAAGCAGGAGAGCTGCACCAGGTTCCAATCTGATTTAGCTTGGTTCCTACAGCTGGATGCCCTTCCTAATGCCAACCACTCCAAGAGTGTAGTGGGTGTTCTTTATGTGCCACCGGCATGGGTGCCATTTACAAAACACCACCATTGGCTACAACTACAATCTCACTTGACTCGACAGGTCTTCTCAAGCACAGTATATTGCTTAAGGTCTCAGTCACTTGTCACCACCTCCACGAGGCCCAAATTTCAAAGGGTGCTTTTCACGTGTCACCTGCATGGGTGCCAGGTACACAATACTGACATCGGCCATGACTACAATTTCACTTGGCTTGACGGATCTTCTCAAGAACACCATATATATATATATATATATATATATATAGCATCCTTCAAAGAAAAATATTAACCTTAGTTCTATAAACTCATAAAAACC
>NC_069007.1:12007055-12011243 GCF_001194135.2 Octopus bimaculoides
TTAACCTTAGTTCTATAAACTCATAAAAACCCTGAAGAAGCTCTGCCCCATATAGTTAAAAATGATACCTTTCTTAGCATATAACCAAATGCTTAGAATTACATATCAACTAGAGGCTAGAACTGAAGCATATATGTAGGGTATTTTTTCACATCTCCCATTTTCTTTTTCAGCTTTACAGCTTATAATATATTTGTATTGTTATGTGTTTAAAAAATTTCAACATCTTTATATCATACAAAGAAATTATTCATACATCCATCTTTCACCATTTTCTTTCTTTCAATTTTAATAATATGTATTACTATAATAATCCCTAACATATCGCAGAGACTTTCTCATTATGTGATAGTGATTAACCAGTGGAATCTTTTTTGGATTATATAATTCATAATGTGGATCTAACTTTCTCGAATTGACTATATATATATATATATATATATATATATATATTCCAATATGAACTAGAAGCAGCTCAGGGTATATAAAAGAAATCAAACACACATACCCAAGGTATGTGTTGTTAGTTTATGGGTCGGCTGCATTTTAGGCATAAGTAAATGTATTCTCAATGCACCTTGTGTGTGTGTGTGTATCTTTGTGCCTGCGTTGTTCCCCACCCTGCTTGACAACTGGTGTTGGTGTGTTTACATCCCCATAACTTAGTTTTTCAGCAATAGATACGACAGAATAAGTACCAAGCTTTAAAAAGGTTTCTTCATGATGCCCCAGCATGGTCACAGTCTAATGTCTGAAACAAGTAAAAGACAAAAGATATCACACTATCGTATTTTCCATTCATTATGTTTTTATACAAATTGTTTTTGGAAACAATTTATGCAAAATTGTGGCCCTCAAACTCTGTACTGTGCCTCACCCAGAAAGCTGCCCCCAAAGAGACTCCCTTATTGCGCTAATGGATGCAGCAACCTTGGGTTCTATGCAAGAGTTTGCAGGGTTAGTTCTATAGAAATGCCCTGTTCTGTGTTCTTATTCCTTGTGTTTTGATGCTTGTTTTCTGCAAAAAGACAGGAAACAACTGGAAGATGCACAACCACCATAACTACAATACCCACCACCACCACCACAACCACAACCATCAGCAGAACCACTACCACAACCACTACCACAACCACCACTACTACAATCACCATTACTTCCTCAACAACCACCAACACTACCACCACCACATCATCACAACCACTACTACTACAACCACCACCACATCACCACAACCACAACCACCATCAGCACAATCACCACTACTACAACTACTACCATCACCACAACTACCACCACAACCCCACTACTATCAATGCAATCACAGCCACCACCATAGCCATCAGCACAACAACAACTACCAACATCACAACTACAACCACTACCACCACAACCACCACCACCACAACCACCACCACCACAACCACCACCACACCTCTATACACACAATAACACTCTGCAAACCAAAGTGCAAAACAAACAAACAAACAAAAAAAAGAAACACACTAACCAATTCCACAGAGACAACCCCAAAATCTTCAAATCATGGCCCAAAGGCAAAGACAGGGAGGAAGCACTTTAACCATTCAAAAGTAACGACTCCACACTGTCCAAATTAAATAGATAATTTAATAGGTTCACATACCTAACTCCACCCCCACCTGTTCCCACCCACCTCCCTCTTGCAGAAATCACGTCTTAGATTTGGTCCACCAAGTAGTGTTGTAGTAGCTGTTGTTGTTGGTGTTGCTGCTGCTGTATGAAACAAACAGTAAACAACGCAGCGCAGCAGAAATATGTCCCTAAGTTAAAACCGGACAATAGTTCTTTTGCTCAATTTACCAATCTTCGTTTGTTGGTTTGTTTATTTTTGGTTGTTGCTGTTGTTTTTTTCTTTATATATTTTTCCTTGTTCGTCCTTCCACACATTCAGTTCTCAAGTATTTTGGAGACATTTTATTTGCTTTACATCTATCTTTCATCATCTTACTTGTTTCATTCATTAGACTACGCCCATGCTGGGGCAGCACCTTGAACAATTTTGAGTCAAAAGCCTGGTATTTATTCTATTGATTTCTTTTGACAAACTGCTAAGTTACAGGAACATAAACACACCACAATCAGTGGTCAAGCAGTGATGGAAGACAAACAAAACACAAAAACACGCACATATACACACACACACACACACACACACATACATGCACATGTATATGATGGGCTTCTTTCAGTTTCCATCTACCAAATCCAAGTCCATTCACAAGGCTTTAGTGATCCCAGGGTCATAGAAGACACTTACCCAAAGTACCATGCAGTGGGACTGAATCCGGAACCATATGTATGTGCCTCTGTGTGTCTTTGTGCCTGTGTTTGGCCCCCACCACTGCTTGACAAATAGTGTTTACTGCCAGTGTCGCCTGACTGGCCTTCGTAGGGTTTTCGAACGAGATCGTTGCCAGTGCCCTTGGACTGGCTTTTGTGCGGGTGGCACATGGGGGACACCATTTTGAGCATGGCCATTGCCAGTACCGCCTGGCTGGCCTTCGTGCGGGTGACACGTAAAAGCACCCACTACACTTTCTGAGTGGTTGGCGTTAGGAAGGGCATCCAGCTGTAGAAACTCTGCCAAATTAGATTGGAGCCTGGTGTTGCCATCCGGTTTCACCAGTCCTCAGTCAAATCGTCCAACCCATGCTAGCATGGAAAGCGGACGTTAAACAATGATGATGATTCCTGTAACTTAGTAGTTTGGCAAAAAGTAAATGATAGAATAAGTACTGGGGTTGATTTCTTTGATTAAAATTTCAGAGTGGTGCCCCAGTATGGCCGTAGTTAAATGACTGCAAGCTAGAAGTAGTATATAGCTTCTGTTATCTAGGTGACCAAGTGTAGCTGTGAGAGTAAGATCAGGCTGGGCAAAGTTCAGAGAGCTCCTACTCCTGCTGGCAACAAAGGGCTTCTCTCTCAGAGTGAAAGGCAGATTGTTTGATGCTTGTGTGCAAACAGCTATGCTACATGACAGTGAGACAGACCTTTAGAGATGTGCTGTGCTTGAGAGGACCCATCAAGCCTAGTACACCCATGCTGGTGGCACGTGAAGAACATCTTTTGAATGTTGGGCCTCATAGAGGCAAAGTGCCTGAGTTCCTTTCAAGCATTGGGGCTCATGGAGGCAAAGTGGCTGAGTTCCTTGCAAATGTTGGGCCTCACAGAGGCAATGACCAAGACCTCTGGCATCATGTCGTGCTTGAGAAGAAGACCCATCAAGCTAAACAAAACCACAGTCATTGCAGATACTGGTGTCATGCAAATGGCATGTAAAAGCACGCATTACACTCTCAGAGTGGTTGGCATTAGGAAGGGCATACAACCATAGAAACCATGCCAAATCAGACTGAAATTTGGTGCAGCCCTCTAGCGTGCCAACCCTGGTCAAGCTGTCCAACCCAGGCCACCATGGACAGCGAATGTTAAATGATGATGATATATGTATAACCATGCATGAAAACATACATACATGCACACAGCTACTAGAATCATGCGTCCTTGCATATGTACAGGACTATGCACCCATTCCTCCACATACACTCCTGTATATAGTTTTACACAAACACATAAATAGATATGTTAAACAGACACACACACATATGCCTATATATATACGCACATATATGGATACAGACTCTTAACGCATATGCACACACACACACATGCATACACACGCACACACACAAGCACCTAACATCAACAAACCAAAGAAATTACCAAAGTGTCTCTCTTAAATATATTCACCTGAAGGGAAATGTAAAAACACATCTATATACACTCACTTGCAAACATATATACATATATATAGATATACATACATTTCAGTTTTGCGTGCATAAATGTACACGCATATATTCTGGTATTTATGTAAGTGTGTATATATCTATATCCTTGCTGTCACTCTCTCCCTCTCTCTACATACATATGTATAGATATATATATGTGGGTGTGTGTATGTCTGTATGTATGTATGTATGTATGCATGTATGTATATAAATATATGCACACACAGTGGTGTGCATATATTAACATGAAATAAGACTCTCAATCAAATGCATACATACATACATACATACATACATACATACATACATACATATATAGACAGATAGAGAGAGAGGGAGGGAGAGTTGTGTTGAA
>NC_069007.1:12011356-12020640 GCF_001194135.2 Octopus bimaculoides
TTAATGGTCCTTTTAGCAAACATGAAATTCAACCCTCAATCAACTATATATATGTGTGTGTGTGTACGTATATAGATATAAATACATATATAGACATAGATAGATAGATAGATAGATAGATAGACACATACATACATAAAAGACAGACAGACAAATAGATAGATAGATAGATAGTGATATATATATCACCCACTGTTATATTTCCATGTCTCTCTCTCTCTGTCTCTCTCTCTCTGTCTCTCTCTCTCTTTCTCTCCCAATCTATCTATCTATCTATCTATCTATCTATCTATCTATCTATCTATCTCTATATATATAGACAGATAGATAGATATGTATAGTAATATTGTACATTAAGAGTTCTACTCTACATTAACGAGGTGACCAGAACACACACCCCTCCCCCCACCAGAGACTCATTCACACATATAAGCATGCAACACACACTCTATACAACATAATTCACCCATATTCTTGTCTCGGATTAGATTTGCATTCATTGCAGAGAGAGGAGAGAGAGAGAGGTCTCCATTCACCTCCACCACCACCATTACACCTCTCTATACTTCAATAGATAAATGGTGGTGGTGGTGTATGATGAAGAGGAGGGGCAACTGAAGAATGCAATGGTGGTGGTGGTGGTTGTGATCATGATGATGGTAGTTGCAACATTGATAGTAATAGTATTGATGGTGGTGGTCACCATGGTAGTGATGGTGGTTGGGGGGGGGTAGTGGTGGTGGTGACAATTGTACAATTTGTGGTGATGATGGTGATGACAATCATGGCAGTGATGGTGGTGAGGAGGGGAGCAGTCGGTCCCAAGGAAATTCCTTGTAACCCCAGAACTGTTGGATCGGTGTCCCCTTAACAAAGTTTGTGACCTGAACCTCTGTGTCGAAGTATGTTCCCTCTAAAGTTGTGAGAATTGATGAAGCTAATATTGGTTTTGAATTCAGGCACAAGGCCAGCCATGTTGGGGGAGGGGCTAAGTTGATTGTGTTGACCCCCAGTGTCCAACTGGTATTTATTTTATCAACTCTGAAAGGATGAAAGGAAGAGTCAACCTCGGTGGAATTTGAACCCAGAACATAAAGACAGATGAAATGCCACCAGACATTTTACCTGGCACACTAACAACTCTACAAATCACTGCCTTTGATGATGCCCATATTGGTTTCAAATTTTAGCACAATGCCAGCAACTTTAGGGAAGGGGTAAGTTGATTATATTGACCCCAGTGCTCAACTGGTACTTATTTTATCAGCTCTGAAAGGATGAAAGGAAAAGTCAACATCGGTGGAATTTGATCTCAGAATGTAAGGACAGACAAGATGCTGCTAAGCATTTTGCTTTGGAGATGCTAATATCGACAGAAAGCGTATCTTCTCTCAGACTCCTGGTCATCACTTTATCTCATGTTGTGTTTCAAAATTATGTTCTTAAAATCTAAAGCATAGCCCAGCCATGGGGTAAATATCTTATTTTGAGACAAGTGAAGGTTGCTGACAAGAAGGACATCCAGACACAGAAACATCCACTTTAATGAATTCCATCTGATCCATGCCAGCATGGCAAAGCAGATTTTAAAATGTTTACTTGAGAAGACCCATGAATCCAAAGTAAAATCATTATCATGGTCAATGCCAGTGTCACATAACTGGAACCCATGTTGAGTCTCACAGAGGCAATGACAAGTGACCAAGACCTTTCGTGATATGCCATGCTTGAGAAGACTATAAAACCAAGTGAAATCATAGTGATGACCGATACCAGTGTCACATCACTGGAACCCATGCCGGTGGCACATAAAAAGCACCCATTTATTGCACTCTTGGAGTGGTTGGCATAAGGAAGGGCATCCAGCCATAGAAACCATGCCAAATCAGACTGGAACCCGACGTAGCCCAACAGCTTACAAGTTTCGTTCAAACCGTCTAACCCATGCCAGCATGGAAAGTAGACACTAAATGATGATGTTGACAATCGTGACGACAATGGCAATGATGAATTCGATATATGGATGTCAGCTGACCAATAGATGTAAAAGTTGCATTAAAAATTAATGGAAAAAGGACCATTTAGAGTAAACATCATTGGAATCTAATTGGCTACCTTGATTTGAAAGTTCCTCCATTTGTAAACCCTTATGGTTGCTGTATACATGGGTGCATTACTAAATATCTTGAGGGGTTATCGTAAAAGGCTGGCATTTGTCATGAAAATGAAATACAAAATTTCACAAAAATTATTGGTTCTGGTTTAGGTAAAAGGCCAGTAATTTTAAGAGAAGAGGGGGTCAGCCAATACCATTGACCCAATCATATGGCTGCTACTTTGTTTTTATGACTTCAAAAGGATTAAAGGCAAAGTTGACCTCAGCAGGATTTGAACTCAAAAGCTAAAGAGCCAGAAAAAAAAATTGCTTTCAAAGCACTTTTACAATTTCTCTGAAAATTCTGTTGCCAGTTAAAAATTGTAAAAATTCAGTTTGTAACAGTGAGAACTATGGAATCCTTTGTTAAAAACCAGCATGGTATCTCTTTGCTATTGTTCTTGTACAAATTCCAACAATGGCATTCTGTTTTGGTGTAAGAAAGCGTTTTTCTTTATCACAAGAATTACAAGAATTAAAACAGAATTAGATGCAAGCATATTGTGTTCATGCACCCACACAAACACACACATACATATGCATGCATGCATGCGTAGGTGTGTGTGTGTGTGTATATATACACACGTACATATTGTATGTCTACTGTATACATTGTCATACACATACAGTATACATACATAAATACGTTGTATACATATACACATAACATATATACATGTGTATATATAATTAAATACACCAAACTAAAAAAAATATATATAAAAGCTGTTTTATATGCAATTAATCTATTGAGGCGTAGGAGTAATTGATTTGCATATTTTAACATTTGCATATACTTGGAGTTGTTGAATAATACAGCATTCTTTGAAAATTCTAAATGTATGTATACAGAAATATATATATATATATACTACTACCACTACTACAAATGTGAGTATAAAGACATATACACATACATATATAGTATATATGAATATATATGTGTGTATATATATATATATATATATATATATATATATATATATATATATATATATATATATATATATATATGCATACACATAAATATATATATATATATATATGTATATGTGTATAAATATACATGTATACATATATATGTGTGTGTGTATATATATATATATATAGATAGATGTATATATTTACATACATACACAAATACACAGGCGTGTGTGTGTACTTGATTCCCTTGGTTCTCTATATATAAGTAAATGTAAACAATGAATTTCTTAACAATACACAACATTAAAAATATATTTGCATGAATATTTATAGTAGTTACCATGTGTGTTTGCATACACACACTGCACCTAACACATGCTCACATACATGCATATCCACACACACATACACATATGTCTATATATATATATATATATATATATATATATATATATAATGCTACTTATTAAGAAATTCATTGCTGATATATACTTATAAATACAGTGAGAAGTATAGCATAATATATGTATATATACCAAAGGAAGCACATGAATGTGAGACAAGGTGGACAAATATAGTACTCGAATACTGAAGGTAGAGTTATATGCTTTATTAATATTAATATGCTTTAATATGTATATGTATGTACGTATGTATGTACGTAACATTATCATCAGCATTTAATGCCTGCTTTCCAAGCTGGCATTCATAATATATATAATATTCATTATACTTCACACTCACTCACACACACCTATATACTGATAATGACAGAATTTCCCTCTGCTTCTCAATTTATCTATAAGTATATATAAGCAGTGAACAGCCATGTAAAGCCCTGCTCAGAGGGAAAGCTTAAGTAGACAGCCAGCTATTGATGTAATAAGCCTATTTATCCACTCTACCCAACATATTGAGTTCTACACCAGATGAGGTTTGAACTTTATGAAATATTTTAATATGTTTTGCATCTTCTAAGGCAGGAAGCTGGCAGAATTGTTAGCATGCCAAGCGAAATGCTTAGCAGTATTTTGTCTGTCTTTACGGTCTGAGTTCAAATTCCGTCAAGGTTGACTTTTCCTTTCATCCTTTCAGGGTCGATAAATTAAGTACCAGTTGCATACTGGGGTCAATCTAATTGACTGGCCATCTCCCCAAAAATTTCGGGCCTTGTGCCTAGAGTAGAAAAGAATAGAATGTGGCGAGCTGGTAGAAATGTTAGCCCAACAGGCAAAATGCTTAGTGGTATTTCATGTCTTTACGTTCTGAGTTCAAATTCCACCGAGGTCGACTTTGTCTTTCATCCTTTCAAGGTCAATAAATTAAGCTCTATTTGTGTAGTGGGGTCGATCTAATCAACTGGTCCCCTACCCCAAAATTTCAGGCCTTGTGCCCAGAGCAAAAAAGAATTGTTAGCACTTTGGCACCCTTGATCACACTGAACAATGATTAAATTTTTCCTATATGGTATTGCATTGCACCTGGCTGCTTATATTAATTCATATATATATATATATATATATATACATACATATATATGTATATATTCGTCATCATTATCGTTTAATGTCTGCCTTCCAATGCTGGCATGGGTGGGACAGTTTGACAAGAGCCGGCCAGGCAGAGGCCTGCACCAGACTTCTGTAACTGTTTTGGTAGGATTTTTACAGCTGGATGCCCCTCCTAACACCAACCACTTAGCAGAGTGGACTAAATATATCTAAATATATATGTGTTTGTATATAAATATACACATATATATGTGTATTCAAATATACACACACATATACACAAATGGCTGTACATGTGTGTGTGTGTGTGTGTTTGTATATACATATACATACATACATGCATGCATGCATATAGACACATGTATGTATGTATGTGAGGATAACATGCTAGTTGTACCCATGTAATCCACCCTTAACTGCTTGTGCTTCTTGAGTTTGTGAACTTGGCAACTAAACCCTGCCCCTAATGGGCCTACCCAGTGAAATTTGTGTATGTGTGGTGGAGTGCCTAAGAGAATTAACAAACAAAATCTGTGAGAGATAGCTGAAGTCTTTGAGTGCCAAAGATGCTCCTCTCCTGGACAAGGAGTGGTCATTACCAGGATTGATAAAACCACGGAAACATTCAAATGAAATTTCCACCAATGTTGTTTAGAAAACTGGTGGGTAAATGTTTGGAAAGGACTCAAAACTGAGAGGGGTGGAAAAGATTGTTAAAAAAATACTTAGGTACCCCAGTAACTGAAATAATGTAAGGAAATGTAATGGCATTATATATATAACGGGGTGCTAAAAAGTCCCTGGCTTTAAGGGTATCGCAAAAGGCTTGGTTGGAGGCCCAACCTTCTGAGTTCTTTCACAGGGTTTAAAGCAACTGAAGGACCAATGCAATAAGTGTATGAATCTGAGAGGGGAATAACTTGAATAAAATCATAATTAACTGATCCTCCTGTATTTTCTTTTACCCAAAGGTAGGAACTTTTCAACCACCCCCTCATATATATATATATTCTTTCACTTGTTTCAGTCATTTGACTGTGGTCATGCCGGAGAACTGCCTTAAAGAAATCACCTCCAGAACATATTCATTGTAAGCCTAGTACTTATTCTATCGGTCTCTTTTGCCGAACTGCTAATTTATGGGGATGTAAACACACCAGCATCAGTTGTCAAGCGATGGCAAGGTACAAACATATACATACGCACACACACACACACACACACATATATATACATGACAGGCTTCTTCCAGTTTCCGTCTACCAAATCCACTCACACAGCATTGGTTGGCCCGAGGCTATAGTAGAAGATACTTGCCCAAGATACCATGCAGTGGAACTGAACATGGAACCATATGGTTGGAAGCAAGCTTTTTACCACACAACCATGCCTGCACCTTTATATATATATGTGTGTGTGAATTTACATGTATATATATATATATATATATATATATGCGAGTAAAAATAAATACAAAAAAAGGTGGATTTTTTTGTATGATTGTGTATAGAGGAATATATTATTTTGCTTAAAAGAGTTCCAACACTGTCTGTTTTTTATGTTTTATTTATATTCCTGCAGAACTAATGTGGGGTATAGAATATGGAATATAAAATATATAATATAATATACAATATATAATATAAAATAAAATAAAAATGGATGGCACCATGAAATAAAGTATTGAATGTAGATGAAATATTGAGTGTTCAATATAAAGGATCAAATATATAAATATATAAATATAAATATATATATATAAAGGCGACTCGAGTTTCAGGGCTATTTCCCTTCGTCATGGCCGGTATGACAATCTTTAACAGACTGTATACATATATATATATATATCTACAGTTTTATGTACTTCAGGACACTGAACCTTATAGAAGAGATGACAAAAGACCAAAATATCTGGTGCTATGCTGTACTCAAGGAGACTCATCCTCCACTTATCCCGATGAAGACAATTGGCCTGCAACAGCCCTGTGCCAGTGCTGTGTAAAAGGCATTCATGCTGGCACCATGTAAAAGCACCCACCACACTCTGTAAAGCGGTTGGCATTAGGAAGGGCATCCAGCCATAGAAACCAAGCTGAAAGAGATTGAAACCTGGCGTAGTTCTGCAGCTTAGTAGCTTGGGTCAAACCGTCCAACCCATGCCAGCATTGAAAACACATTGAAAGGATAACGATGATCATGATCATATACATATAAATAAATACATGCCGGTGGCACGTAAGAGCACCCACTACACTCTCTGAGTGGTTGGCATTAGGAAGGGCATCCAGCTGTAGAAACTCTGCCAAATCAGACTGGAGCCTGGTGTAGCCATCTGGTTCACCAGTCCTCAGTCAAATCGTCCAGCCCATGCTAGCATGGAAAGTGGATGTTAAACGATGATGACGATGATGATGATATACAGAGGGAGAGAGACAGATAGACAGACAGACAGAGAGATATACACATATATAAATATATATGTGTATATATATTTGTGTGTGTGTATTGATATAGTTACACATATATTGGTGCATACATACATATATATGTGTGTGTGTGTATACATGTATAAATGTTTGAATGCAAGTCAGTATATATTAATGAATGTATAAGGAGAGTGAGGAAGAGATAAATGCAAACATATTCGCATACACATTCACATAGACACACATACACATTCGCATACATACACACACACGCGCGCACACCCACACATATGCACATAGACATACTTAGTTTATGTTAGATAAATTGATTGATAGCGAGATAAAATGAATAGATTGCTGTAGTGCCAGATATATCGATAGATTGATAGATACAGTGGTATGTCTTTAAATATTTTCCTTTGTGAAACCAGTTTAGACATTTTCCATTCAGAATTTGTGCTTTTATCAGGATTATTCTGTATTAAAATATTGTCTTCGTACTTGTTTGAATATTCATAGCTAAAATTTCAATACTTTCGCATTATCCCAAACTTATTTTAAGCTTTCTAATGCCATCTTATGTCTTCATGTCTTCATTACTGAGACATTTCTATCAACAGTCCAAGAGAGAGTTATTAGCTTATTGTATTATGTTACAGAAACAGTTATTCTTTTCTTCACATATGGAAGTCAGCAAATGTAGGACCAAGGGAGTAACACATAACTAGTACATCTTTATGCAGTACATCAATAATAGAACTTTTTATGTATATTTATGTGCGTATAAAAATGTATGTGTTGTACATTCATGTGTGTATATTCTCTGTGTGTGTGTGTGTTTGTGTATGCATTATCGTTTGTGTCTATGCAAAAATTGAATCTTCTGTTGAGATATGCAAGTCTGTTCAAGAATAATTAGAAACAATCTGCAATACTATCGAGATATGTTCAGAAATATTCTCTCTAATCTAGTCACGGTCGTATTCAGGATTTGCACTTTCTTTGTTGATGTGGCTTTTGTTTGTTTGTTTCATCTTTTTTTCTGTTTTTTACCTTCTTTTCTCTTTGTGAATTACTGACTAAAGTTTTCAAAACGTAACTGTTAATTAGCATATATGAAGCGTTCTTTTTTGAATATATATATATATATATATATATATATACATATATATTTCTTCAAGACCACCATCACTGTTATTGATTTCATCATCACCATCACCATCAGATTCACGACTACCACCACCACCATCATCATATCTAACAGCACTTCTACCACAATCACCACCATCATCATATCACCATCACTATCATCGTCGTTGTTGTTTATTGCCCCTACCACCAACACCACTACCATTCATGTTTACAAAAGTACCTATATGTGATCAAAGAATATTACTAGCAAAAGTATTAAATGGTCAGAGATCTGCTCAGTCATGACTGGCCTGGGGTTAAACAACTACAACGACAGTAACATTTATGATCCAACAAGGCAGCATCTCTGTAATTGTGTGGGCCGTCATCAGTCTTGGAGATTGTGTAAATGGTTACTGGCACTGTGTCCCTCCTAACCAGACACTAACAGACATGCATGTAAGCAGTCTGGCTTATTTCATGTTGTCTCAGCTCCCCTTAACTGTAAGCAGGGAATAGGGATCTGATCACAGGGGAATGTTAATCGTGGTGAACTGGTGTCCTAACCAGGGAGAGAAATTTACCAGGCTTACCTTCCATTTGCCTTATACTAAGAAGGAGGAGCTAAACTCAGTCATTCATAAAACCATTTCTTGTTAAGGAATGTTTATGGGGTTTTCTGGGGTTTTTTTCTTTTCATTGATAGGTTACACCAGAAATATTTCTACTTGTCCTATCCATGCCAGCACGAAAAATGGGCACTAAATAAATGATGATAATGATGGTGGTGGTGGTGGTGGTTCTTCTTCTTCTTCTTCTTCTTCTTCTTGGGAATTGTGGATTTGTTTTTTTACAATCATCATACTTTTCCATTTATGATTACCACTCAGCTGGCAAAAGTGAGATGTACCTGTAATTCAAAAGGGGCCAGCTTTGTCTCACCCTTTGTGAAGCCGAACCTCCCTTAGAACTATGTAAAGGATATACAAATCAGTGGGACCTTCATTGTCATAACCAGCGGAATGTCAGTTAAATTTAATCCCTTAATTGTTTCGGTCCATCAGACAGCAGCAATGCTATGATACCACCATCAAGCGCTTTAGTGGAACGAGTCAACCTCAGTACTTACTTTTTAAG
>NC_069007.1:12025169-12035945 GCF_001194135.2 Octopus bimaculoides
TGTGTGTGTGTGTGTGTGTGTGTGTGTGCACATGTGTGTTATCATCATCATCATCAACATCATAATTTAATATCTACGTTTTCCTTGCTAGTTCAAGCTCAATTGAAGCAAGATGCTATGAGCATATGAATATACAGGGGCATGTGTGTCTGTGTGTGTGTTTATGTCTGTGTTGGGTTTATATACACGCACACATATTTACCAGTGTGTGTTTACACACACAGATTTACTTACAAACATGCATATGTGTTTCTGTGTATCTCTTCCTGCTTTCTCTCTAGCTCTCTCATATTTGTATACATACATACATACATACACACACACACACACACACACACACACACACACACACACACACACACACATATATATATATATATATATATATATAATCTTTGCTTGTGTATATATCTGTTTGTGTGTGTGTGTATCTGCACATGTGCATGTCTGTGTATATATGTGTGTATACATATACTTACACTCACACACACAAACACACTTACACACACATGCACACACATCGTATTGTAGTTATAGATGGCTGCCTATCCATAACTTTAATTTTCATGCCAGCACTTGATGTCTTCAAAGGAATTGTGAGTAAAGAATTTTATTCAATGTCATTTATTTGACAGCATTGTCAATGTTTTTAGATGTAACGTTAAACCTAGAGACAAGTAGATACCAATCCTTCGCTAAACCAAATTAAAAGCTCTTTATACCAATTCTAACCATCTAACCACCCTCCTCAACAATATTTAAAAATGTGGTTTACAATATGTGTAGAAATGTTTCTGGTTTGTTGTAAGATAAAGCAGCCTTTTCTAAGTCCACCCCTTATTTTAGAAATACATTGACGAAATTGAATTCATAAATAGATTTAAATTTACAACCATACTTTCGAAAATTTCTATTAGGAGAAAAAAGTGTCAAAATATTATCTAGTTTAAATTCAGTTTTTTGGTGAAAGTTGAATTTTATGCAGCTAAGCATTTAAAAAAATTCTTATCAATAAATATTTCCCTATAGATCACAAATATCAATAGTTATTTAACTGAAAAAAACAACATTAAGAATAGTTTCTGTTGTACTTTTAACATTAAAAATATTTTTATCAAAAAGTAAAATAAGATCATTTTTGGGTAAGTAACACTGACTGCGATCATGGAAATAAAGGATTACGTCATTTTAATGGCAGTTGCTATACCAATTCATTGATCCATTGAATAAACGGGATCTGTTTCCAACAACAAGAATCTAAATCTACTCTACACTGGCATGGTTGAGGGAGATTTTAAGACATGCTACCTTAATCCTAATTCATCCCTCACTGCTCTTTCAAGTTATGTATGGATGTTGGAAGACAAAAAATTTCAACGACTTGAAATTAAATTGAAAAATCATGTTTGTTCATTCATTTAATTCATTTAATGTCCTTTCTTTTCTTTTGAAACACACTGTTTATTTGCTTTAATTAACTTGTAAAATAATCAAGAATTTGGAGTTAACATTGTTGTTATGAGTTTGGTATTTGGAACATAACAATGATTCTTAGCATTACATGATGTTGAAAGGTTTAAATTTGAATATAAACCCTTTAAAATGAATGATTTTGTATCCTAGAACTATATTACGATCTTAGCATGGAGTTGTATCAAATAGGATTAAAGATAAACCAAACTGATCTGACACAGTAAATGAAATTATAAGCTGTTGGATTGTGTGCCTGAGATAAAGTTCAGTTGTTAACATGGAGCTGTTCCTTCTTCCTCTGTAATATTAATTCTATTTGAACTGATAACATCAATAGGTGCCTTAAGTTGTTCAATGATATGACATTGTCAGCTATCACATTAACTTTTTCGTTATCATATTTCTGACGAAATACACTGCTTTTGTTTAAATTAATTTTGAAAATAATGAAGAATTAAGTAAAATAACTTTGTCATTCTTAAGCTGCTGTTCAGAACATAAATTAACGTAAAATTTTTATTTAGATCACATTAATACAGGAAGTTTGTATCAAAGAACCAAAGACAGTCTAAGGCCAGCTGGTATCAAAAGAGTTAAGACATCATGTTATGTTGATAAGATCTGACTGTTCTGTAGCTATTCTAGATGTAATAGGAGTTAAAAAGTTATATAAGACAAAACTCTTATATGAATTTCATCAAAGGTAGATGAACATCACCTGACAAAGTTAATAAACTGCATAATTACAGTATTGACTAAATTTAAGACATGAAGTTCAACTGATAAAATACGACTTTTCTTTATCTTGTTAACTGTAATACCGGTCTCATTAAAGATAGATAATCTTGAGCTGAGGAATTCCACTCAGTTTCTATAACTGTATAATGGTAATAGCACGTCTGTTAAAGACACGATGTTCAGTTATGATAAGGTCAGACTGTTCTATAGCTATTCAAATGTAATATTCATATGAAAAGATGAAACATTTCCATCTGTGAAAGGTCATTGATTTGTCATTATGTACTCACCTGTTGTAGTGGTTCTTTTAAAGCTGGACTGAGTTGACAATATCAATGACTTTTGTTGTTCATGACAACAATATCATGTATATCAAAGATAGATCAATTTAAAATGAAAGGTCACTCGACAGTTTTGTTGATCAAAAGTGACATTAGTTCTACAAAAGATGAATCCATTGAAGCTGACAAAGTCTTTTTATTCTTTAAATATCCATTTGTGATATTTGTTCAAACAAAGGAGACCCTCAGTATAATTAACAAGGTTAGTGGGTCTCATTTTTATGGATCTCAGCTGAAAGAAGACCCTTCTTGCCTTTTTGACTCTCTATTGTAGTATAAGACCCATTTAATGTAAATAAGGTTAACAGAGTTACCAACTTTCCTCATTGACTTCTGCAACATATCTCTTTTATTACTAAAGGTTTAAATTATATTAACAACACCAGATTGTTAACTGTTTCATTTGCTGTGCCAGTTCTAATGAAGATTCATCAAATTCGGGTGAAAACGTCCCTGTATTTTCTTGGCCATTTGTTAAAGATATATCAAGTTGGGTTGATCAACTCAAATTATTTCTACAAAACCTCTTTTATGAAAGCTCAATCAAGAACAGCTATGAGATCTCTCTACTTTTATGTTACTCAGCTACAATAATATCAGTCCTCATAAATAAGAATCAAGTTGAGCTGAACAAAATTTATTTCAATCAAAGTGAGCAATTCAATATGAGTTGAAATAAAGGCAGATCAATTTTGATCAATTGATTCTTTGCTATTGCATTATAATGTTAGTTCTAATACTGATTAATCCAATTAAAGTTAAAACAATTACCAAACCAGATTAATTAGATAATCAATAAATTGATTAATGCTAACTCAACTCCAGTATTGACTTCTATTAACGAGGGATCAAGTTGAGCTGAGAAAGTTTAAACAATGAGTTCATTGGCTGCTCATTGACAACAGCAGATTGATTGAAAAGATAAATCAAATTGGTTTGACAAACCAATCACCTACCATATCAATGATCAATATTTGTTAACTGCTTGATAAACAAGGGAGCTCTGTGGAAGATACATCAAGTTATGCTAGAAAGATCACGGTATTTTCTTAGCTTTTCATGATTGATTGATTGATTAATCTAAGCTAATTAAGTCCCTGATGAGTTCTTAGAACAATTTAAAAGCTGAATTCTATCCATCTTCTCTCTCTCTCTCTCTATGCACTCTCTCTCTCTCTATGCACTCTCTCTCTATCTCTTACTCTTTCTCATTCTTTCTGTTCTTTATTTCCCAGTGCTACAGCCTCGCCCCAGTCACTCAGTTTCAACTATCACACTCATCTCCCCATCCCCTACCCTTCATAGTCCTGTCATTATAGTTTCTGTTGTTCTTCCTCTCGGACACATTGCTTTGGAGTAAGCAGATACAACATCAATTAATGAGGACCCTTATAGGGTACAAGGCAACCCAATTGGTGCTGGTGCTACTAAAATGTAGCCAGTACACTCTGTAAAGTGGTCGGCAAATGACTGGAAAAAAAAAAGAGTGTCAAGAGGACACTGTGGTCGTGTCAAAGACACAACAAACTTTGTAGTGCTGGTGCCATGATTAAATGTAGCCATTACACTTTCTATAATTGTTGGTGACAGGAAGAGCATGTATCCATAGAAACTCAGTCGAAATGAAATGTATGAGCAAGATATGGTCCTCTGACCTGTTTTAGAAAGAAGTGACTGTGAGTAAGAATTGACTCAGAATACAAGGAGCCATCTAACCCATGCTGTAATGGAAAACAGACGTAAAAAGATGACGTAGAAGATGAATTTAATTTGCCTGACAAGGTCAGTCAATTTCTCGTCAGTTAATCAATTCCCGTATCAGTTGTGTTCTATTAAGGCAAAATAGATTAAGTCGAAACGCGTGATGAGACAAGACTATACTGCACACAGATGCATTTAATGCAATGAGTGATTGTTCCGTTAACAGAGGATCAAGTACGGCTGACAATACTTCGTCTACTTAAAGAAACAACCAATACTGATAATAATTGGTCTTTAACAAGTTAGTCACAGATATCAATCTCTTTACTATGGGGAAATCGTTAATAAATAGACTCACTTCATTGAGGTGGTGGTGGTGGTGGTCCGGTTGGCAGTCGTTGTGGTTGTGACAGTAGTAGTGGTGGTGGTGGTGGCAGCGGTGGTGGTGGCGGATCAGATCTGGAGAGTTCATTCAATTTAAAGCCTGAGTAACTCTAAATTTAAGCCACTAACGATATGTATGTACAATTATGAGTGGCTGGATGTAGATTGCTTGGAATGGTAAGATGTGCATGTGTGTGTGTGTGTGTGATTGTGTATATGTGCATTGTATGCACCTGCATCTTTATGTATGTGTGTTGGGTGTATGTGTGTGCAAATATATATAGACGTATACACGGAAATGTATCTAGCAACACGCACACAGGTAAAGACACACAAAAGCACCAGCACACACATACACATGCAGACATTCATAGACACACACACACACAGACACATGTTCATAAGGATTCATCTTGTTATCGTAATGCCAAGCTGTTATTTTCTCTTTTATTAATGTGTATCTGTGTGTGTATGCATATGTGTGTGTGCACATCCGTCTGTATGTGTGTGCATCTGCGTATGTGTGTATCTGTTAGTGTGTGTACACGTGTGTATGTAAACGTGTGTGTGTGTCCGTCTGTGTATGTGTGTTATTTCATTCCTTAAGAGGTTATTGAATGATGACGATGATGATGGTGATGCAATTGAAATATATGTAAAATTCAAAAATTAAACCAAAAAAAAAAACAACCAACTATTATAACAAATAATATCCAGCAACATGTCTGAAATATATAAATTCAAACAGATCGACTGTAATTCTCCATTTTAAAAACTGGGACAAGGAAAGCAACAAAAGTGGAGTTGCTTCTCAACCACATGGTTCCGGGTTCAGTCCCATTGCATAGCACCTTGGACAAGTGTCTTCTATTATAGATTCAAGCCAACCAAAGCCTTGGGAGTGGATTTGATAGACGGAAACTGAAAGAAGCCCGTTGTATATATATATTTTTATATGTATGTATGTATGTATGTATGTATATATTATATTATATTATATTCTTTTCAACTCTAGGCACAAGGCCCAAAATTTTGGGGGAGGGGGACCAGTCAATTAGATCGACCCCAGTATGCAACTGGTACTTAATTTATTGACCCTGAAAGGATGAAAGGCAAAGTTGAACTCAGAAGGTAAAAGTAGATGAAATGCCGCTGAGCATTTCACCCAGCGTGCTAAGGACTCTGCCAACACACCACCTTAATTATATTATACCATATTATAATAATAAATGAATGTTCACTTGCATTTAGTGATTCTGCAAAGAAAGAGGCTCGGAAATGCCATTATGAAAGACTGTTGAATGTGGAGAATGAATGGGAGGAGGACAGTCTGCCAAATGTTGATCCAATTGAGGACCAGCTACCTGAATTAACAGTACCTTGGTAGATAAAGCAATTAAGGACATGAAGGCAAGGAAAGCACCCCCGGCTCTTCAAGAATTATCACTGAGATGCTTAAAATATCTGGCGGTGTAGGTTATAGTCTAGTCACCCATATTGTAAATCAGGTGATTCACGAAGGAGTCACCCAGTGACTGGTGTAACAACACCATAGTCAACTGCTTCAAAGGTAAAGGTGATGCTTTAGATAGAAATAATTACAGAGGTATCAAATTGTTGGATCAGGTGATGAAAGTTACAGAGAGGGTCATAGCCCAACTAATTAGAGAGAGAATTAGTCTAGATGAGATGCAGTTTGGTTTTGTACCAGGGAGAAGCACCACTGATGCTATATTTCTGGTAAGGCAGCTGTTATAGAAATACATAGCCAAAGATAAACCTCAGTACTTAGCTTTTTTTGATTTGGAGAAAGCTTTCTCAAGGTCCCCTGATCCCTTATCTGGTGATCAATGTGGAAACTAGGGATAGACGAGTGGCTGGTGAGGGCTGTATAAGCCATGTCCAGAGACACTGTCAGTAAGGTGGGGATTGGTAACAAGTACTACAAAGAATTCAGGGTACAAGTATGGGTTCAGCAAGGATCGGTCCAAAGTCCCCTCTTGTTCATCACAGTCCTCCAGGCAATAACAGAGGAATTTAAGACAGGCTGCCCTTGGGAGCTCCTCTATGCTGATGACCTTGTTCTAATAGCTGAATCACTACCAGAACTAGAAAAGAAGTTCCAGGTATACAAGCAAGGTCTAGAACCAAAGGGCCTTAAAGGTAACCTAGCAAAGTCCAAAATCTTAGTAAGTAGAAAAACAGACAAATTACAAGACCCTTCAGGTAGATGGCCCTGATCAATCTGTAGAGAAGGTGTAGGTAGTGACTCTATAAAATGCTCCCAGTGTAAGCTTGGGACACATAAAATGTGCAGTAATATCAGAGGAAGGTTAACAGGGAAAATAGCTTTTGTGTGTGGTAGATGCGCAGGTACAACAAACACCAAAAATGTACAGAAAATATACTTCATCAACTGCCATGGGAATAAACTAGAGGTAGTGGATAGCTTCTGTTTCCTAGGTGTTCATATTAGTAGCGGAGGTGGATGCCCCGAGAGCATAGGTGTCAGAATAAAACTAGGCTGGCCCAAATTTAGAGAGCTCTTGCCTCTGATGGCAACAAGGGGCCTCTTTCTCAGAGTGAAAGGTAGATTGTATGATGCCTGTATGCAAACAGTTATGCAACATGGCAGTGAAACATAGCCTGTGATAGCCAAGGATGTGTAGGCTTGAAAGAAATGGAGCCAGTATGCTTTGCTGGATGTGTAATGTCAGTGTGCATGTACGGCAGAGTGTGAGCGTCTTGAGAGAAATGTTAGGCATATGGACGAGGACAACTGTGTAAAGAAGTACTGATCTCTAACCGTGGAGGGAACCTGTGGTAAAGGTAGACCCAGAAAGACATGGAACGAGTTGGTGAAGCATGATCTCCAAACTTTGGGCCTCACAGAGGCAATGACAAGTGACCGAGACCTTTGGCGATATGCTGTGCTTCAGAGGACCTGTCAAACCAAGTGAAATCGCAGTCATGGTTGATGCTGGTGTCACATAACCAGCACCCATGCAGATGGCACATAAAAAGCACCTTTCAAGCATTGAGTCTCACAGAGGTAAAGTGGCTGAGCTCCTTTCGAGTGTTGGGCCTCACAGAGGCAATGATCGAGACCTTTGGCATTATGTTCTGCATGAGAAGAAGACTCATCAAGCCAAGCACAGTCATGGCAGATACCAGTGTCATGCAAATGGCACCCATGCCGGTGGCACATAAAAACACCTTTTGAGCATTGGGGCTCATGCAGGTAAAAGGACTGAGACTCAGTGTGTTAACAGCTCTGCCAATTTGTAATAACACTGTGAAGATGAGTATGAAAATTCACAGGCTTTATTAATTAATAAAGCCCGTTAAGGTGGCAAGCTGGACGAAATGCTTAATCGTATTTCGTCTGTCGCTACGTTCTGAGTTAAAATTTCGCCAAGGTAGACTTTGCCTTTCATCCTCTTGGCGTTGATAAATTAAACACCAGTTGTGTACTGGGTTCGATCTAATTGAGTGGCCCCCACCCCCAAAATTTGAGGCGTTGTACCTATAGCAGGAAGCATTTCATAATGGTTATCTCCTCTTCAATCACAGAAACCAGAGAAGATGTGTTGCAAGCTGATAAGGGAAATTGTCTCTCTTATGATATTCCCGTCATTGTAGAATGTCTGTTGGCACTGATCAGTGACTCACCACAAACAAATTACAGGGTGACAGTGCTGAGCAGTGATGTGTATAGATATAAGGTTATTAGCAGCTCAAATGTGCTTGGGGCATATTTGGTCCGGTAAGAAAGCTATTCATTGTGTTTTGTCATGGAGCAAATTTCTTGCTGTGGACAAATGGGCATCAAGACACCAAAAGCAGCTTGCAGCACCCCTTACACAGAATGTGGGATGCAGGCATACTGATGTGTTAAAACACACACATATGACTGGTACTCTGTCAGTTATGTTGACGAGGCTTCAGTTGGTTTGATAAACGGAACAGCCTGCTCGTGAAATTAACGTGCAAGTGGCTGAGCACTCCACAGACATATGTCTACCCTTAATGTAGTTTTCGGGTAGATTCAGCTTGACTCAGGATGTGACAAAGCTGGCCCTTTGAATTACAGGTGGATTGGAGCAATGAGAAATAAGTGTCTTGCTCAAGGACACAACGCATTGCCAGGAATTGAACTCGCGAGCTTACGATCATGAGCCAATACCCTAACTACTGAGCCATGCACCTTCACACACACACACACACACATCACACATATACACATACATGAATTCAAATATAAACGCCTACACGCAGATGTATAAAACACACACACACACACACACACACACACACATGAATATATATGTAGGTGTCTACACACAAGCACATAAACTCACAGACATGATGACAAATATAAATGCATAAATGAAATTACAAGCTCTTAGAGGTCCACAAACATGAAAAAATTTCGTTGGTGTATATTATGAGAACTGAATTTCAATCAGTTTGATTTTTTTTACCGAATTGTCTTTGGTTCTATGGAAATTAGGGGAAGCACTTCAAGAATACAAAGCTTCAATATTTCTTTCAAATCAGTAAAAAACAATATAATGCTCTATTTTTGAACAACTTCAAGAGTTATGTATAATACTGGATCTCCCATTGAGAAGTTGCATTATCGATTCGTACACTCATAGATTTGTGTGTGTGTGTTTTATGAATAATATTGTCATAAATAGTACAGACAAGGGGATTTAACAGGAAAATTGAAAAAACAGCACAGACAGACATGCAAAAATGTGACCCTTTTATCAGTTACCAATTGAAAATCATATCGTCACCTATTTCTCATTTCACTGGTTCTCATAATCTGTTAGGATACAAGGATACAGATGAGTATGTGTGAAGAATAATCAAAGATGAGAGAAATATAAGTAAAAGTGAGAAAACAATGAGGAATTTCGGGAGAGGAAACCGACAATGGGTCACTAACAGATTGCCTTATGACTTTCACAATAATGTAAAGTAATGCAAGGAAGAAAATAGTTTAACACCTTGAGGTTCTATTGTCTATCTGGGTTTTTTTTTCTGTGATATATCATATTTGATGGCAAACTAAACACACTCCAATTTCAACAGCATGTAATCAGAAGAGAAAGTTTTTAATGAATTAAAGCTAATGAGACCCAGGATCTTATACTTTTTACATAATTTTAATAATTCTGTTAGACATATTTTTTAAATAAACACATCTTAAATGCCATCAAATATGGTATATATGTACAGGATGGCTGGATTAAATTTGACAGTTTGCATAAAAGAAAAACAAAACAAAATATTTCATCCAAAAATAAAAGTATCTAAAATAGATTCAAAAGATACCAATTATAATATCGCTGGGAGACGAGAGTTTATTCAAAATAGCCACCGTCAGTTTACACCATGGCCTCAAGACAGCTCTGGAACCTGGCGAATGCACTCCTCATTGTGTCACTAGGAAGATCTTTGAACACGTTCTTGATCTTGGCCACTAGCTTGGCCTTGATGTTGCAGGTAGAGTGGTTGGTGTCTCTTTCAACCATGCCACACACATAGTAATCCCATGGGAATTAGAAGACCAGAAATTGGGGCTGGTGAAAATCACTGACAACAATTTCTCACTCTTTCTAGAAATATGGCAAGGAACCAAATCTTGCTGCGATTCATAAGGTCTTCTAGAAGCAGCCCTCTCTAACCGAGGCTTGATTACAGGCTCCAGCAGCTTCACATAGCCATCTGAATTTAGCTTAAGGCCCTGATCAAAGATGTGGCAATGAATTCCAGCATGTGGATTCAGTCAGAATGCTTGCTGTGTCCTTTCCAGCTGGCCATGGTTTCGTAGTCTCTGTTGCAGCTGTCTGTGTCACGTCTTACAGTCTTTACAGTGTTCACAGAGCATTGAGCAGCAGCTGTGATAGCAGTATTTTGACATCCAGTGCAAATCATCACAATACCTCTGACTCTTTTCCAATATCCAAATGGCTTCCACTCCTCCACGTCAGCCAACTTTTTCTCAGCTACGACTTTAATCTTTTTGCACCCCAACACATTTTACTGTTAAGCAATACATCAAGCTGCTCCTGAAAAAAGGTGACATAAAAGAAGCCATCAAATTAAGCCTGGAAACCATATATAT
>NC_069007.1:12036363-12038175 GCF_001194135.2 Octopus bimaculoides
TATATATATATATATATATATATATATATATATATATATATATATATATATGTGTGTGTATATATAATGCCAACATATTTTTCTCTCCTTTTTTTTCCTGTCATCCCTTCCTGTCAAAGAGCATAAGGTCAAAATGTCAAGATCTTTCCATTCTTCCCTCACCTGTTTTTATCTTTTGCTTTCTGTACGTTTGAATCATATATACATACACACACACACACACACCGATAAATATATATATGTAACTTTCTAGGTGCAATCCCATAATTATTCATGACCAAAGGGTGTCAGCCATACTAAATTTATAATTATATACAAAGTTATATAAATTTGATATATAAAATTACCTGCAAGGGTTTTATTTTACTCTGACCACTTGATAAAATCATTAAAGTGATTTTATCTTTAATTCTATAAAGAATATATATATAACAATGGTATTTTTATATAAGCCTAAAGCTAATGGTAATTACTGTGCAATGCCTAAGGAAAATAGTCTAATAAAGGGGCATATAAGCCTTCAACAGAAAAAAGGAGGCTTTTCTGTCCACGTAGGAGTTGAACCCTCATCGCTTTGTTAACACAACTAAGTGTATTACCTTTACACCAGTGAATCAGTCTCCCCATTTCTGTCAAATTTAAGAATTATAATACTTTGTGTTTGTTTTTATGTAAACAAGCTTTCTAGATGCTTTCTGTCTCTTTTGCTGAACCACTAGGTTATGGGAACGTAAACACACCTTCATCGGTTGTCAAGCGATGGTGGGAGGACAAACACACACACACACACACACACACATATATACAACAGGCTTCTTTCAGTTTCCATCTACCAAATTCACTCACAAGGCTTTGGTCGGCCTGAGGCTATAGCAGATGACATTTGCCCAAGTTGGCACGCAGTGGTACTGAACCCAGAACCATGTCGTTGGTAAGCAAGGTACTTACCACAAAGCCTATGTATGCTTTTGTGTGTATACATATATATATATATATATATATATATATAATTTTTTTATGAATACCACAAACATCCATGCTTTATATGTACATCTAAAAGTACATATATAGGAGTGCATTTTTGTTAGTGCACAGAGATAAATGTAGATGTTAATCTCTGTATGTGTGTGAATGTGTGTGTGTGTCTGTGTATGTGGTATAAGAGGTGGGTGAGTTCAGCTGTCCTGAGTTCATTGCCATAACCATACATCAAAAGTCACTCCACAACAGAATGTGTGAAGAACAACAAAGAACTAGGACTCACACACACACACTTCCAAGAAAAATTAGTCTAGATTAGCTTATACATACACAATGTACATAGACACGCACGCGTGCGCAAGACTGCACATGACACATAAACAAACTCATACAAGCAGACACACATATACACACATACACAGAACACAATTATGCATATATACACACACACAATAACAAGAAATGCAGATTGAGATGAAATGCAAAAATACAAATGAGTCAGTGTGTGTGTGTTTGTGTCCTTCTGTGAGAGTGCATACGTGTGTGTGTGTGTGTGTGTGTGATCTCTTTATTCAGTTAACTTCGTTACAAAGTTAATTCTATTTCAGTTCTAGGTGAATCTCTACACCACTGGCAGCTAATTCTATAACCGTATGTACATACATACGTTATGTATGTATATATGTACATACATATATACATATATGTGTGTGTACACGTATATATATATGTGTGTTTATGTACATATATACATATATATATATATATCTGTGTGTGTGTGTACATATATATGTATATATTATATATATATATATATATATATATATATAT
>NC_069007.1:12038975-12045448 GCF_001194135.2 Octopus bimaculoides
TCAGTACAAGTTGTAGAGTATAGTTATAGGCACTGACATGGCAGTGTGGTGAGAAGCTTGCTTCCCAACCTCATGGTTCTGGGTTCAGTCCCACTGTGTGGCACCTTGAGAAAGTGTCTTCTGCTATAGCTTCAGGCTGATCAAAGCCTTGTGAGTGGATTTGGTAGACGGAAACTGAAAGAAGCCTATTGTGTAAATGTGTGTGTGTCTGTCTGTCTGTCTTTGTGTCTGTGTATATGTCCCCCATAACTTAGCCGTTCAGCAAACGCGATTAATAGAATAAGTATCAAGTTTTAAAAAAGTGATTTAAGTCCTGTGGGTAGGGGGTTAATTCATTCAACGAAAAATTCTTCAAGGCTTTGTCCCAGCATGGTCACAATCTAATGCCTCAAACAAGTGGCAGAAAGATAAAAGAAAGCGAAACTCATTCTAGCCTGATGCCATTTGCCATTATTTAAATTTCCCCCATTGATACGATAAGACAAAGATGATTGCTGTTTGGTTCCAGAATGGAAAATGAATGGCAGACATTTCCCTTTGTCCAAGATGGAGTCCGCAGCTCATAATAGTAAGACCCTGATATCATGAACTTTACTCTTTTCATTTGTTCCAAGCATTGGATTGTGGCTATGCTGGAGCAGCGCCAAACAGGGTTCATCAAAGAAATTGACCTCAGTACTAATTTTGAATCTGGTTCTTATCTCATGTATCCTTTTACTTGTTTCAGCCATTTGACTGTGGCCATGCTGGAGCACCATCCTTTAGTCGAAGAAATCAACCCCAGGACTTATTCTTTGTAAGCCTAGTACTTATTCTATCGGTCTCTTTTGCTGAACCACTAAGTTACAGGGACATAAACGCACTAATATCAGTTGTCAAGCAATGGAAAGGGGACAAGCACAGACACACAAACACACACATACATAAACACACACACACACACACGCACACATACACACATATTTGCACAATAGGCTTCTTTCAGTTTACGCCTACCAGATCCACTCACAAGGCTTTGGTCGGCCTGTGGCTATAGTTGAAAACACTTGCCCAAGTTGTCACACAGTGGGACTGAACCCAGAACCATGTGGTTGGGAAGCAAACTTCTTACCACACCTGCACCTATTGGTCTATTCTTCTTTCTAGCCAAACTGTTAAGTCACAGTGATATAAGTGGTGAAGGAACAAATACAAACACACTCACCCATGATGGGCTTCTCACAGTTTCCGTCAACAAGTTTCACTCACAAAGCAAGGGTAGGTCATCCTGAGACTATAGTTAATTGACACTTGCCCAAGGTATCACACAGTGAGACTGTAACCAGAACCATTTAGATCCAAAAAGACCATTGTAACTATAAGAACTTGCTTGCACCCACCCCGCACACATATATATATTCTTTTATTTGTTTCAGTGATTTTGACTGCGGCCATGCTGGAGCACCACCTTTAGTCAAACAAATCAGCCCCAAGACTTATTCTTTGTGAGCCTAATACTTATACTATCAGTTTCATTTGCTGAACCACTAAGTCTACAGGAATGTAAACACACCAACATCGGTTGTCAAGTGATGGTGGGAGGCAAACACACACAGAAACATACACACACATACACGTATATATACAACAAGCTTCTTTCAATTTCTATCTACCAAATCCACTCACATGGCTTTGGTCGGCCCAAGGCTATAGTAGAAGACACTTGCCCAAGGTGTCATGCAGTGGGACTGAATCTGGAACCATGTGGTTGGGAAGCAAGCTACTTACCACACAGCCACTCCTGCACCTATATATATATATATGATGGGCTTCTTTCAGTTTCTGTCTACCAAATCCACTCACAAGACTCTGGTTGGCCTGAGGCTACAGTAGAAGACACTTGCACAAGATGCCATGCAGTGGAACTGAACCTGGAACCATGTGTTGGTAAGCAAGCTACTTACCACACAGCTACTCCTGCGCTTATATACATACATATATATATATATATATATATATATATATATATACACATACATACATATAAAGTACATGTGCATACATATCTATATCTATATATACACACAAGCATATACATATAAATATAACGACACAGACACATAAACATGTATAGTAAAACAGGGAAATATGAGAGAACTAGTGATCTTCTGCTCCAGTGAAAAGTAATACAAGTAACAAAACTGTGTAATAAGAGAGGTAGAAAGCCTACTATGTATGTATGCATACATGTATGTATGTATGCATACATGTATGTATGTATACATGTTTGTGTGTGTGTGTATATATGTGTGTCGGTTTGTGTGTGTGTACAAACAGGAGAATCTGCTCTCAGTATTAAAAGTGGTGCCATTATATTTCTTTGCATTGTTTTTATAGCAAAATATATTCCTTTAGATTTATGGGTAAATGATACACACACACACACACATGCACACAAACATACACATATATATAAACACACATATGCATACATAGACATATATATGCCATATATCCGTGTGTGTGTGTGCATGTGTTTGGATATCTGTGTGTGTATGTGTAGTTAGATAGTTAGATGGACAGACAGATAAATATATAGATGTGGATGGATGGATGAATGGATAGATAGATAGATAGCTAGATGGATAGATAAAGAGACAGCTAGATGAATAAATAGACTGAGAGACTTACAGACAGAAAGACAGACAGATAGACAGATACAGACAGAGAGAATGGTCTGTCTAATCATTGTAGATCTCACAACATAAAGGGATGTAACTTGATACCGTAATGCATTTTGTCTGGTATTGTTCTGGATTCTGTTAACACACTTCCGTTGATTATGATGGTGATGATAATAATGGTTTCAAATTTTGGCACAGAGCCAGCAGCTCTTTGAGAGGAGGAGGAGGAAATCAATCACATTGACCCCACTTCTTGACTGATACTTCTTTTGTGAACCCCAAAAGGATGAAAGGCAAAAACAACCTCAGCAGAATTCAAACTCAGAAGGTGAGGGTGGATGATATGCCATTAAGCATTTTTTCTGGTGTGCAAATGATTTTGTCAGCTCACTGCCTAAACAGCCATAACAACAACAACAACAATAATAATAATAATAATAATATTGTGTAAACTCCTGTCTGAGGTCCTTGTTGTGACTTGACAGACAGTACAAACCCCCAGAAGACACAATATCTTCAATCAGCAACCTCACGATATGGGATACTGAACAAGTTTTCAATAATAATGATAATAGTAATAATGATAATAATAATAATAATAATAATAATAATAGTTGTGGTCAGTGTAAAAGGTGATAGTAATAGTACCAATAACTGTCGGAGCCCTCAGAACAGTGAGTAAAAATCTTGAGAAGTACATGGAACAAATAGGGGCTGCAATAAGGGTGGAGCACTTGCAGAAAACAGCACTGGTTGGAACTGCTCAGATACTCCAGATGGTACTTGAAAAATAAGGGGTGTTACCGTAGTTCACTGGTAGTGAACAGCTGACACCGTAGTACATCTCCACCGTTAGACGTTGTGCAAAGACAATAAAGTAATGATAATAACAATAATGGTAATTATTATTATTATTATTTTTTGCTACAAGGGCTCAAATGTGTACAAAAAACACAAATCTTTCACTAAAGGTTACAGAGAAAGAAAAAACATGATGGTTGAGAAACACATTTAGAAATTATAAAGTGAGTGGGGGAGAAATGTTATAAAATTTATGGAAGGATGTACATCGAAAACTTTAAAGATGTGCACACACATATATATAAGTATGTATATATATATATAAAGGTACAAACACACACACATAAAAAGCATCCAGTTCACACTGTAAAGTGGCTGGCATTTGGAAGGGCATCCAGCTATTAAAATCATGCCAAAAACTAACCTAGTGCCATGTAAAAAGCACTGAGTTTACTCTGCAGAGTGGTTTGTGTTTGCAAGGGCAAACAGCTGCGAAAAACCCTGCCAAAATAGATTGAATAGCATAGGGTAGTTTTTCTACCTGACCAGTTCCTGTCAACCAATCCTACCCATGCATGCATGGAAGACAAGCATTAAACAATGATGATGATGATGATGATGATTATATATACACATACTTACATACATATATATAAACATGCATAGATACATCATAGCACTCCATTGGTTACGACGACGAGGGTTCCAGTTGATCTGATCAACGGAACAACCTGCTCGTGAAATTAATGTGCAAGTGGCTGAGCACTCCACAGACACGTGTACCCTTAATGTAGTTCCTGGGGAGATTCAGTGTGACACAGAGTGTGACAAGGCTGGCCCTTTGAATTACAGATACAACAGAAAGAGTGAGAGAAATTTGTGGTGAAAGATTACAGCAGGGTTTGCCACCACCCACTGCTGGAGCCTTGTGGAGCTTTAGGTATTTTTGCTGAATAAACACTCACAACGCTCAATCTAGGAATTGAAACCGCGATCCTACGACTACAAGCCCGCTGCCCTAATCACTGGGCCATTGCGCCTCCACATACACACAAATACATATACAACACACACATTTGCATGCATATATGCACATGTTTGCATGGAAATAAAAATGTACAATAAAATACTCAATAATTAGAATGAAATAAGATTTAAAGAAATACGATCTGAAGGATTTTCTGGGTAAGTTGAGCTGGGTACTGCACAAACCTATTCGGTTAACCATTTCTCAAATTGTATTTGAGTGCAACTGAATGCACCAGTGAGCATTTTTAGAAAAACATTTGATATTGGAAGACACCAGTGTCTTGAAGGTTTTCTTTTTTAAGTTCAGTACAATATTTTTTTAAATTTTACTAGTTTTCTATCTTTTGCATGTTGTTTATATTCTGAACCTGTTTCATGACATGACTTCTTCAGAGCATTTGTGGGATCATTGATGCATAATTTTCTCCATTCTGTTTCTTTGATTCTCAAAGAATTGTGAATCTTCATTCATATTTGTCCTTGGTGTTTTCTTCATTATCTTCCTGAGAAGAGACTTCCCTGTCATTGAAAAGAAATTGGTTCTCTTCACCTGTTCTTGTTGTTTTATGTTGACTTCATTTTTTTCTTTGACTTTCACCTCTTTTTATTCTTTCATATTTTCCCCTGTAATTATTATTCCTTCTTCAACACACGATGGAAGTCTGATACTACAGGTTGGTACTCTTAGAGGATAAAGTATTTATTCATCTGTTTGTAATACTGGGCCTAAAACTAGTTCCTTCACTCTTTCCTCCCCAGACTTTTGGCAGATGTTGCCCTGGAAACTGGTGCTTGTTTTTCTTTTTGTTTTTGTTGTCCTCTTCTTCAGGACACTCACCTCTCAGGTGTGTTTTGCTCCAACAAACATAACAACAAAACTCTCAACCCTGCATTATCAAACCTATCCCCTTTGTCTCCACACTTCTACTGGACACATTTCTGGTATTGCTCCATGACCTTTGGAGGTCATTAGGATTTGCAATTCCATTTTGATGTCCCCTGATCATATGTTACTTTTCCTTAACCTCACTTTGACCATTTTCCCATGCTGCAACACAGAACTCACCACTAACCATGGGTCCACATCATGTCTAATATCTCTTCATGTGACTCTTGTGTTCCTTTGACCCATGTAGTGGGGTACAAATGTAGAGTCAGAGGGTAGGTCGGACAATTTCATGCTGTCTTTAGGTTTCATATCCAGTTTTACATCTACAATACATAATCCTTTTCTATTCTAGGCACAAGGCTTGAAATTTGCAGGAGGGGGATAGTAAATTAGATTGACCCCAGTATGCAACTGGTACTTAATTTATCGACCTCAAAAGGATGAAAAGCAAAATTGACCTTGGCGGAATTTGAACTCAGAGCGTAGTAAAAGATGAAATACCGCTAAGCATTTCGCCCAGCGTGCTAACGATTCTGCCAGCTCGCTGCCTTAAGCTACAATACATAATTCTATAACTTTTACTTTTCATTTATACTAAATGGATGACAGGCAAAGTCACTCCTTGTGGGATTTGAACCCAGATGCTTTATTATTCTGGCACAAGGCCAGCAATTTCAGGGCAGGGATAGGTCAAGTAGATTGACCCCAAAAGGATGAAATGCAAAGTTGACTGGCAGGATTTGAACTCAGAATGTAAAGACAGACAAATTGCAGCTAAGTGTTTTGCCCATCATGCTAACAATTCTATTCTATCCTAAGCACAAAGCCTGAAATTTTGGGGGAGGGAGGGCAGTTGATTATATCGACCCCCAGTACGCAACTAGTACTTAATTTATTGATCTCAAAAGGATGGAAGGCAAAGTCGACCTCGGCAGAATTTGAACTCAGAACGCAAAGACAGACAAAATACCGCTAAGCATTTCACCCAGCATGCTAACGATTCTGCCAGCTCACTGCTCTAATAATAGCAATAATAATAATCCATTCTACTATAGGCACAAGGCCTGAAATTTGGGTGGGGGGAGGGGCCA
>NC_069007.1:12045458-12047244 GCF_001194135.2 Octopus bimaculoides
ATAATAGCAATAATAATAATCCATTCTACTATAGGCACAAGGCCTGAAATTTGGGTGGGGGGAGGGGCCAGTCGATTAGATCAATTCCAGTATACAACTGGTACTTAATTTATCGAGCCCAAAAGGATGAAAGCCAAAGTTGACCTTGGCAGAATTTGAACTCAGAACGTAAAGACAGACAAAATACCGCTGAGCATTTCGTCCCATGTGCTTATGTTTCTGCCAGTTTGTCGCCTTCCTATGACCAAATAATTTCAAAGTTATTTAACCCGTATTCTAACGAATCTGACAATTTTACACCTGAAATAATTATTTCTGATTTAAGCTAGAAGTTTGTATCAGGGGATTATGTTGACCCCAATATTTAACTAGCATTTTATTTTATTGACCCTCAGAAGGTTCAAAAGTGATGTTTATACTACATGTACAGTCCTACATCACACTACTATCACCATTACCACTACTGCACGGCACCATACACTATTCATCAAACATATGTGTACAGTTACAGTCTCATGACTCCAACAGTCAAGGAAGCATCTATGTGGTCACCCAATCTGCTAGAAATAGCAGCTAAATCTCAAATCACATCTTCAACATCTTGGAATTCTTGGATAATATTGTTGTGTGTTCTCTGTAAATATGTGAAAAAAGACAGGTTAGTCATGGTTGGACAAGCTTTTTGATCATAGATCTGTACAATCAGTACTGACTACAACACTATCACACCAACATCATATGCTTGTCATATCACACTATCACATACACATTACACCACTACCTTACCATACTGCTACTATATCCCCAACAATACCACAACCACACTATGCATTACTCTATACTACATCTAGCCACCCCTTTGCCATCACCACACACTGCAACAAACCACACAACGCTACCACCTGGCAGTACTGCAAATCCACATTGTACCACTTCACTATCTTACAGTACTGCTACATGCACACCACAGCACATCATAACTGCACCATCGCCACCCCTGCATGCTGCATCAAACTGCACCACCCCCATCACCCCCATCACTTACCAATCATATTTTATCTGATGTGCATCAATTAAATCACCAGTGCACATTAAATGCACCACCTCTCTCTTCTCTGCACCTGATGCAGCTGCTACCATTTCTTGCACCATAGAAGTGCACTTAGAACTGTATACATATGCATGCATATATTTGTTTACAGTTATATGTATGTGCATGCATAGTATTTTTGTGTGTGTATAGATAAGTCTGCACATAGATACATGCGTGTGTATATTTAGATGTGTGTGTGTGTGTGTAAATTTAGATGCATGTGTAGTTAGATATATGTGTATGTTTGTAGGTGTGTGTGTCTATGAATGTATGTGTGTTTACATCAATGTGTGTGTACATATGTGTGTGTGTATTCATAGCTGTATGTATGTTTACATCAAGGTGTGTGTGTGTGTACACATGTGTGTGCATATTTAGATATATGTGTGTGTGTTCATAGATGTATGTGTTTACATCAATGTATACGTCTGTGTGTGTGTATGTGTGTACATATATGTGTGTGTATATTTAGATATGTGTGTATTCATAGATGTATGTGTATTCACATCAATATGCATGTGTGTATGTGTGTGTATAGGTGCACATATGTTTATGTATTTGAATGTGTGCATATGTTGTGGATGTAGAAACAAACATGCAGATGCACACGTGTGTGTGTATTTGCATGTACATGTACGCATACACGTGTTTACTTATACATGTGTATATACATTTCTATGTATGTGTATTAGG
>NC_069007.1:12047254-12051675 GCF_001194135.2 Octopus bimaculoides
ATATATATATAAGTGTGTATTTAGATATGTGCGTGTTCATAAATATATATATGTGTACCTCTATGTACATATATATGTGTGTGTGTGTGTGTGCATGCATGTGTGTATGTGTGTGTATAGGTGCACATATGTTTATGTATTTGAATGTGTGCATATGTTGTGGATGTAGAAACAAACATGCAGATGCACACGTGTGTGTGTATTTGCATGTACATGTACGCATACACGTGTTTACTTATACATGTGTATATACATTTCTATGTATGTGTATTAGGATGTGTTGTGTGTGTGTGTGTGTGTGTGTGGCAGTATATAAGCTGCATTGTGCACCAAGGAGATAAAACACCAATGCATGACTGCAACTGCACAGTTTAATGTAGAATCGAAGAGACACAAAGACAGAAGGCGGGGAGAGAGAGATGGCGGGGAGAGAGAGATGGCGGGGAGAGAGAGATGGCGGGAAAGGATTTATGTGGTATTAGAGTTGTTGTTGTTGTTGGTGTTGTTAGTGGTGGTAGTGTTGTGTAGCTCCTGGTCAGCAGACATGTGATCAAAGACATTCCAGCCATGACCATCCCATCTTTTTTTCCTATCTTTTATTTTTTTTGTTTTTTTACTTGTTTCGCACCACCACCATCCTTGCCATTACTGTCCTCCCTGTCACCACTGCCACCACCACCACCACATTACCATTGCCACCACTATCCCCACCACCCTCCTCAACCACGCCATCCCGACCAACACTCTACCTCCATCACTGTCCCTTGTAAAAAAGAACTATTAACAACAACAACACTGTTGTTTTAAGTCCAGAAAAACATACTCCCCAACCCCACTCCATCCAGTGTCCACACAAGAATTGCAGACCCCATCAATGGCATCCTTAATGAGACTCTTTGTTAGAATTACACACACACACACACATGCTGTTAAATGAAGTGGACCAGAACATAAAAATAACTGTGGCGCTCTGACAGACGTTTTATTTTGCTCCCTTCCGCCAGTGATTACCACCAGAAACAAAACAAACAATGAGAAGCCACCAACATCATTAAGAGGATCTTTGTTCTAAATCTCCAATACATAACCCTTTCTATTATAGGCACAAGGCCTGAAATTTGGAGGAGTGGACTAGTTGATTACATCGACTCCAGTGTTTCACTGATAATTTATCCACCCCGATCCTCAGGAGCGTAAGTTCTCAAAGTGGGCGCTACTGCCCCCCCCCCCCGTGGGCATTGAGATGGTCCAGGTGAGAGCTGGTACCCAAGGGAGTGGTTCTGGGGGGAGGTAGAGGAAAAGGAGGCATTAGGAGGAAGGCAGTGGATTGGGGGACACTATGTATTTATATTATTATAGTATTGTATACAAATTATATAATACTATATTAAATATCAAATGATTCATAGTATGTATAAATTAGTAAAATATAAAAGTTTGAGAACCTCTGCTCAGGAGAATCATCACACTTACAAGCGTTGGGTAACTGAGATTCTTTCATTCGGTGTTTGGCACCAGCCGTCTTCTGGAGGGTCACATTGAAAAGAATCAACTCCAAGATGTCTTTCAACACGAGTATAGAATAAGACATGTTGTGGTGTTCGTTGTAGTTTTCTTCATTGTGAGTTCAAATCTTGCTGAAGTCAACTTTATCTTTTAAGCTTTCAGGTTTCTATAAAATAAAGTTACCAGCCCAGGGTGTATGACTGGTGGCTTGTTTGAGTATCAGACATGGTGTCTTGTGTATTGTGTTTTGTTTTGGCTTTTTGATTCCTGAAAGAAGTCAAAGAGGTGACGGAGGACAGAGATATGTAGTACATTGTTATACTCAAGAAGACCTGCCCACCACAACAGAATTGAGACCCTAGAACCAAGGTGCCACGTAAAAAGCATTAGTGTGGCTGCTGGTGTCATGTAAAAAGCACTGGTGATGGTAGCATGAATAAAGCACCCAGTACACTCTGTAAAGTGGTTGGCATTAGGAAGGGCAACCAGCTGTAGAAACCAAACCAAAGACAGACTGTGGAACCTGATGTGGTCCCTGACCTTACCAGTACCTGTCAAGCTGTCAGCTCATGCCAGCATGGAAGGTGGATGTTAAATGGTGTTGATGGTGATGATGATGATGAAATTCTTGGGCAGAAGGAAGTTGTTGTTATTGTTGTTGTTGGTGGTGGTGATGGTGATGGTTTTCCATGCTTGCTCGGGTCATATGGTGTTTACTGAGGCAGATTTTTTACACCTGCAATGCCCTCCTCTCACCAGCTGGCGGCACCTTGGGTGTTTTTGATGCCAAATTCTCTATTGCAAAGGATTTGGGACAGGTCCCTAGTTTGGGAATATTTTTCTTTCCTCCCCCCCCCCCTGTCAAGGATCTGAGATGCTGACCTTCCCGTGCCTGATGGAATCATTGGAATCTGAGGATAACTGTGCATGGTCCCTCAGCCTAGCATCCATGTCTCACTGAAACCACACCTTCACCGTGGGACCTTGGTCCAGAGATACAGCTGCATGGTCAACAAGTTTGTGAGGAAGTCCACTCACTATTACCTCCCTTCAGTTTGAGTGTCCACATCACATCTTCACTGCCTTCCCCCTCTCTCCACCTCTCTTTCTCTCCCTTCTGTCTCCTTCCTCTCTCTTTCTCTCTACCTCACTCCTTCCTCTTTCCTTCTCCCTCCCTCCTCTCTCCTTCCTCTCTTCCCTCTCTTTCTCTCTACCTCCCTCCTCTCCCCTTCCTCTCTCCTTCCACTCTCTTCCCTCTCTTTCTACTTCCCTCCTCACTCATACCTCTCTCTTTCCTCTCTCTTCATTTCTTCCTCTCTCTTCCCCCCTCTCTCTCTCTCCTCCTTTCCATCTCCTCTAAAGCAAACCCCTGCTTTCCCCCCACTGTCATACTCTAACCCCTCCTCACCTGCCGCAGAGCCACCTTCCTCAATACTATTCCTCCTCTAAGATGAGGGGTCAGGGAGATCCTTGTTTTGCAAGTTATCTGGTGACCTCACTGGTGTTGGTGCCACATGAAAAGCATCCAGTACACTCTATAAAGGCATTAGGAAGTGCATCCAGCCATAGAAACCATATCAAAGCAGAGAGTAAAGTTTGGTACAGTCTTCTGACTCACCAGTTCCTGTCAGACTGTTTGACTCATATCAACTTGGCAGGAGGAAGTTGTTGGTGTTGTTGTTGTTGGTGATGATTTTCCAAGCTTGCTCGGGTCATATGGTGTTTACTGAGGCAGATTTTCTACACCTGCAATGCCATTCCTGTCACCAACCCTTGATTCCAAGCAAGATAATATTTCCCCCATGGCCGGGCTTGTTCTCACAGAATATTGGAATTGAATGACACTGCTTGTATAACAGTGACTCTTATTTACAACTATCACATGATATGAAGACACGTATGTATGTGTACGTGTATGTGCATGTTTGTGTGTGTGTGACACAATGCTGGATGTTTCCATTTCAGATTGAATCCAGTTTCCATTGTCCTTGTCAAATCAATTCCATTCCCAAGAATTGACCAAAATCTGTGGAAAACAAAGACGCTTGTCTGAGGTGCTGTGCAATGGTATTGAACCTGAGATCTTATGATTGCCAAGCAAACTTCTTAAACACTTGGGTGCGTGTGTATCAATATATACACACATATAAGGCAGTGAGCTGTCAGAATCGTTAGCACACTGAACGAAATGCTTTGCAGCATTTCATATATCTTTAGTATTCTGAGTTCAAATTCCGCCAAAGTTGACTTCATCCTTTCATTCTTTCGGGGTTGATAAAATAAGTACCAGTTGAGTACTGGGGCTGATGGAAATGACTTAATCCCTCAACCCCAAATTTCTGGTCTTCTACCAAAATTTCAAACCAATATATATATAAATATACATAGGGATATATACACAAGTGATAATAGAGTGTCTATGAAAGAAGCAGGTACAGAAAATAAATGATAAAGAGAGAGAGAGAGAGAGAGAGAGAGAGAGAGAGAGAGAGAGAGAGAGAATGAAAGGAAGGGAAAAGAGGGGGAGAGAGAGAGACAGTGAAAGAAAGAGGGAGGGAAAAGGGTGAAAGAGAGAGTGAGAAACTATAAAGTGCAAAGCTGTTACCTGTGTCTATCACTCACCAAACCAATATTACACCATGCACACCGCACTCATGTGTATGTGTGTGCCTGTGTCTATGTTTATGCGTATATATATTTATATATATATATATATATATTTGTGTGTATGTGTATGCATGTGTGTGCGTATGCCTGGATTTGTGTGTGTGTTTGTGTGTGTGAGTGTATATGCTTATGCCTGAATCTGTGTCTGTATGCATATACACATACATACATACACATACACATACATATATATATATATATATATATATATATATATATATATATATATATATATATATATATATATA
>NC_069007.1:12053183-12054602 GCF_001194135.2 Octopus bimaculoides
CTTCTCCCTTTGCCCCTCCCTCCCCTCTCCCTCTCCCTTTGCTCCTCCCCCTCCCTCCCTTTATCTGCCTTTAAGATCAGTCCCTCCTCACACTGCACCCATCCTCCTCCTCCCCACCACAGCCACCTCACCTCACCTCACCGCACGTCGCCATGGTTACCATCAACAAGAGTCAGGCTGATGGAAAATGCATAGCTCACTGGTCATCACAGCCATGCCTCTCTTCCTCTCTCTCTCTCTCTCACCGCCACCATCACCACCACCATTATCTCCATCATCCTCCACATTTGTAAACTTCACTACCTTTACCTTAATCATTGTTGGTAATCCCAGCATCAGCTTCATTCCTCTTCTCCATCACCATCATCTTTGCCTTCATCATCGCCACCACCTCCACCATTACATCTTTACCCTCTTCCCCACCACCACCACCATCTTCTTCATTGCTATCATTAACAGTACCACCACCACCACCACCATTGCTAGTATCACTACCATCATCATCACCATCTCTTCCTTCATCATCATCATCAGCAGCAGCAGCTCTGGCAATTCCATTGTTAGTGTTGATTTGTTTAGCCCCAGGTCAAACCCTGACTGAGCTAACCTGTGATACAAAAGGTATTCCAACCATGGCCATCCCATCTTTTGTTTCAAGTATTGTGTATCTTGGACTATATCATCCTGTGTATCCAATTTTAAAAGAGTTGTGTGTGATTTAAGGGAGATTTGACTGCTATTTCTGGTACATCACACTTTCATGTAAAGACTGCATTATTGTTTTTGTTGCTTCAGCTTTTGTTTAGCCTCAGGTCAGCTCTGAGCCAGTAGACCTTTTGGTCAAAGATGATCGTCTTTTTTAAGGGAATCTAGAGCCAGTGTTTCCATATTTAAAACTGTAGGCTATGAGTTGAGGGATATTTGACTGCTATTTCTAGCCAGTCTTCTTTGTTGTTGTTGTTACTGTCTTTGTTGTTACTGCAGATGATGCTGTTGCTTTGGTAGATTCGTTAGCAAACTGGACCTAATTCTTAGCTCTGAAACACTACATTCTGAGTTCAGATTCTGCCGAGGTCAACTTTACCTTTCATCTTGTCAGGGTCAATAAATTAAGTACCAGTTGTGTACTAGGGTCAATCTAATCAACTGGCCCCCTCTCCCAAAATTTCAGGCCTTGTGCCTAGAGTAGAAAACAATAAAATAAATACCAGTTGTGAAATGGCGTTGATCTAATCGACTAGTCCTCTCCCGCCAAATATGAGGCTTTACCCCCCCAATAGAAAGGACTATTATTATTATTATTATTATTATTAATATGGCGAGTTGGCAGAACTGTTAGCAGCTGGGCAAAATGCTAAGTGGCATTTCGTTCATACTTACATACTGAGTTCAAATTACACCGAGATCAACTTTGCCTTT
>NC_069007.1:12054612-12059986 GCF_001194135.2 Octopus bimaculoides
ACTGAGTTCAAATTACACCGAGATCAACTTTGCCTTTCATCCTTTCGGGGTCGATAAATTAAGTACCAGTTGAGTACTGGGGTTGATGTAATCAATTATCCCCCACCCAACAAACTTCAGGCTTTGTGCCTATTGTAGAAAGGATCATCATCATCATCGTCATCGTCCACCCCTCCAATATTCAACTGGTACTTATTTCATTGAGCCCCCAAAAAATACAAGTCAAAGTTGGCCTCTATGGGATTTGAACTGTGAATGTCAAGATGGACGAAATGCTACGAAGCAGTTCTAAGCATTCTGCCTGGCGTGCTAACGATCCTGCCACCTTAATATTCTTTTATATTAAGAATTAAAGAGCATCAAGAGGACATGAGAGGAGCAGACACAGTTTGATGTTGCAGCATGTTTCAAACCCCACCACCACCACTACTACCATAGTTCTTGTCACTACATGGGAAAGAAAAACAAAAGAAAGGGCTGACAGATTCATTAGCATGTCAGGCAAAATGCTTAGCAGCATTTATTTCATTTTTATGTTCTGAGTTCAAATTCCACCGAGGTTGACTTTACATTCCATCCTTTCAGAGTTTGATGAAATAAGTACCATTTAGAAACTGGGCTTGATGGAATTGACTAGCACCCCACCCTCCCTCGAAATTGCTGGCCTTGTGCCAAAATTCAAAATCAATATTTTTTCTTATTTTGTGAGAGTCCTGAGCTGGCAGAGTTTAACAACGTTTAACAGCATTTCATGTCTTTACGTCCTGAGTTCAAATCCTATCACAGTCAATTTTGCCTTTCATCCTCTCAGGGCCAATGAAATAAGTACCAGCTGAACACTGGGATCAACGGAATCAATTAGACCCTTCCCCCGAAATTGCTGGCCTTGTGCCATCATTTAAAATCACTATCTTCTATTTGCTTGTTTTATGTGGTTGGTGGAGGTGCAATGGCCCAGTGATTAGGGTAGCGGACTCGCGGTCATAGGAGCATGGTTTCGATTCCCAGACAGGGCATTGCGAGTGTTTATTGAGTGAGAACACCTAAAGCTCCATGAGGCACCAGCAGGAGGTGGTGGCGAACCTTTCTTACACTCTTCCTTCCTGTTTCTGTTGTACCTGTATTTCAAAGGGCCAACTTTGTCACACTCTGTATCATGCTGAATTTCCCCGAGAACTACGTTAAGGGTACACGTGTCTGTGGAGTGCTCAGCCACTTGCACGTTAATTTCACGAGCAGGCTGTTCTGTTAATCAGATCAACTGGAACCCTCATCATCGTAACCGACGGAGTGCCACGATTGTGTGGTTGAAGTATGGCTGTGGTCTGTGTATAACATGCAATGAAGTACAGATCCCTGGTTTTTGCCCTTTTTGTAGTTTATTGTGGTTTGTTGAGGAGAGATTGGGGACCCAACTCTGCAGTGTGAATGTTGTACTTGGTTTTATGCAGAGTAAATGCTAGGGTTTGTGTGTCGTGTACATCTGAGGTTTTAGAGTAGCTGGGCCATATTTCTGTTTGTTATAAGAGGTGACTGGAAGCGTTGGAACCAGGAACATCTCCGGTCATAAAGCAGAAAACACCTTACAAGTCATATCCAACTCATACTAGCTTGTAAAAAAGATAAAAATAAAAACGGGCATAAAAATCGATTAAAATAATGACAAATAATTTGTGTGTCATATGCACGTGTGTTGTGTGTGTTACATTTGCACATGTTATGTTTCTTAGAAGCCACCGAGGAAAAAGAAAAACAAAATGCTATCAAATACTCTCGGCTTTGACACATGTGACTTGGTTGTGTTTAATGTTCTCTGGTGTTACTGATAAGGAGAGAGAGAGAGAGTGTGTGTGTGTGTGTGTGTGTGTGTCTGTGTGTTGTTTTCTGTACAGGTGATACTTGAAGTCTGTTTGATGAGCTTCGGGAGGTTTCAAGGTTTATTAAAGTGGAGTTGAGGTTAGCTGTGTCTTGTGGCAGACTGTAAAGAACAGTGAGACAATGTTAATGTGAGCAGCAGCAGCAGTAGTAGTAGTAGTAGTAGTAGTAGTAGTGGTGGTAGTCTTATCTGTTATTGGCAGAAGGCCCTAAGTATTTTAAGCAGTGGAATGCACAATTTCCTTGGGTCCATGAGGCCATCTGACTTCATGTGTTGGTGCCACGAATACAAGAAATTCTTTGTATGTTTTGGAGAGGCGTTTAGAAGTTGTATAGTTCTATAGTTGTATATAGGTGCAGGAGTGGCTGGGTGGTAAGAAGCTTGCTTCCCAACCACACACTTCCGGGTTCAGTCCCACTGCGTGGCACCTTGGGCAAGTGTCTTCTACTATAGCCTCGGGCTGATGAAAGCCCTCTGAGTGGATTTGATAGACGGAAACTGAAAGAAGCCCATTGTATATGTGTGTGTGTTTTTGTGTCTGTGTTTGTCTCCCCACCATTGCTTGACAACCGGTGTTGGTGTGTTTATGTCCCCAATAACTTAGTGGTACAGCAAAAGAGAGCAGTAGAATAAGTACTAGGCTTACAAAGAATAAGTCCTGGGATCGATTTCTTTGACAAAAACCCCACTTCTAAGGCAGTGCTCCAGCATGGCCACAGTCAAATGACTGAAATGAGTAAAAGAAAGAATAAATGAAAAGAAAGGAAGTTCTATAGTCACATGATGAAGAGGTAGATTATTGTGACAAGGGAGGAACGTCTTGTGGAAACGGTTGCCCTTTGTCCATGGCATCGGTTCACAAACCTGGCAGATTGTCAGCCAAGATCTTGACCCTTCACAGTTCAGATTCCACTCTCAATGTAATACTTATTTATTCAAAAGGCAGCGAGCTGGCAGGAACATTAGCATGCCGGGCAAAATACTTAGTGGTATTTTGTTTGTCTTTATGTTCTGTGTTCAAATTCCACCAAGGTCGACTTTGCCTTCCATCCTTTCGGAGTTGATAAATTAAATACCAGTTGTGTACTGGGGTCGATCTAATCACTTGGCCCCTCCTCCCCAGAAATTTCAGGCCCTGTGCCTAAAGTAGAAAAGAATATTAAAGGCTCGAGCTGGCAGGAACATTAGCATGCCGGGCGAAATGCTTAGCGGTATTTCATGTCTTTACATTCTGAGTTCAAATTCCACCAAGGTTGACTTTGCCTTCCATCCTTTCGGAGTTGATAAATTAAGTACCAGTTGTGTACTGGGGTCGATCTAATCAACTGGCTCCCCCCTCCTTCAAAACTTCGGGCCTTGTACCTAGAGTAGAAAAGAATATTTATTTATTCACATTCTTTAAAATTAATCTTGTATTATCTTGTAGCTTGGATTTTTTTTGGAGATATGATTGTTTATTTTTAGAATGACATTGCAGAGAATGTGTGAGAGGCCTGATCTGGTTAGTTTCAGCATAAAACAGGTAGAATATTTGGGCTGGATATGGTCAGCTTATATGCTAAAGGGTAAAAGATGTTGACTTGAGTATGGGGGTTGGAGGTGGGGTGGGCAGGAAGGGAGCTGATGTCCATGATAGAATGGTGCTTCTGAAGGAAGGCATCTGAAAATGATTGAAATACACCGAATGAATTAATATTCTCTTCTACTCTAGGCACAAGGCCCAAAATTTGGGGAGAGGCGTGGGGGGGGGGGCAGTTGATTAGATCGACCCCAGTACGCTACTGGTACTCTGAAAGGATGAAAGGCAAAGTCGACCTTGGCTGAATTTGAACTCAGAACACAAAGACAGACAAAATACCGCTAAGTATTTTGCCTGGTGTGCAAACGTTTCTGCCAGCTCCGCAGCCTCAGAATGAATTAATATTGAATGCAATAGGGCAGAGAGGGTAGTCATGGCTGGAAAGTCAGTTGAAAGACGACGCTGTTGTTGTTGTTGTTGTTGTTGTTGTTGTTGTTGCTGCTAAGCCCGTGTTGCTACAGACTTTTCTTGTTGTCAATGTTGCTCTTTTTTCCGTCGCTGCTCATCTAACTGTTGTTGTTGTTGTTGTTACGCCTATTGTTTTTGTTGTTCTTGCTGCAGTTCATTTATGTAGCTGCTGACCTTGCTGCTGCTGCTTTTGTTGTCTTGTTGTTGTTGTTGTTGTTGTTTCTGTCACTGCACATACTGACTGACACCACCACCACCACCACAACTACTGCTGCTGTTGCTGTTACTATTACTATTACTACCACTACTACTACTACTGCTACTACTACCATCACCGCTGCTGCTGCTGCTGCTAATGTTGCATCATCGTTTCCACTGCCAAGGTTGATGTTGCAGTTAACAACTGCACTCAACCACTACCACCACCACCACCACCACCACTACCCCTTGTCGGTATTTACTGTAACGAGAACAACAACAACAGTAGTAACAATAGTAACAGCAGCAGCTTTTACGGCAACAACAACAAATACTACCACCACCACCACCACCACTACTGCTACTGCTACTACTACTACTACAACAAACGCTACTACAACTTTTACTACTATTACTACGACAACAACTACCACCACCACCACCACAACTACTACCATTACTGCTACCACCACCGCCACTACCATCCCTACTGCTACCACACCATCACCACCACCACCACCCTTACAGCTACTACTACTACTACTACTACCACCACCACCACCACTACTACTACCACTACTACCACCACCACCACTACTACCACTGCTGCTGCTACAGGTACCTCCACCACCACCATTACAGCTATTACTACTACTACTACCACTACTACTGCTACTACTACCATTACTACCACTCCTACTGCTGCTGCTGCTTACACCAACCTGCCACACAAGTTGGATATTCTTCCCCCCTATTGTCTCATAAACACCATCACTAACCAACACCTCAAACATACACCAATTCCTCCACCACTCCCCCTCCCTCTCTCCATTTTTCTTTGTCTCACTCTGCTCTTTCTCTCTCACCGTTTTCGCCTTCCACTCTCTTTCCCCTCTCCCCTCCTCTTCCTTTCTCTCTCCCCATCTCTCTTCTGTCTCTTCCTCTCTCCTCTCCTTTCCCTCTCTCCCCTGTCTCTTCCCCTCCCGCCTCTCCCTCCTCCCTCTGTTTTTCTCTCTTTTCTTTCTCCTCTCCCTGCTCCTCCCCTTCTTTCCTGTTCTCCACACCAACAAGGATTTTTACTCACCTTTTGCTCATCGCATCAAACCTTGCAAAACAGACGGACAGGCTGGCAGACAGGCAGATAGAGTGAAAGAAAGAAAGAAGGAAAGAAAGAACGAACGGAAGAAAGGTAGACAGACTGACAGACACCGATAGGTAGAAGATAGATAGATAGACAGACAGAGTGATAGATAGATAGATAGATAGATAGATAGATAGATAGACAGGCAGATAGACAGACAGATAGACAGATT
>NC_069007.1:12059996-12061638 GCF_001194135.2 Octopus bimaculoides
GATAGACAGACAGAGTGATAGATAGATAGATAGATAGATAGATAGATAGATAGACAGGCAGATAGACAGACAGATAGACAGATTTTAGAAGCAGATGATGTGTTGAGAGTCTGCGAAGGGGGGGGATGGCTGATTGAGAAGGACAGTGTGGGAGAGGTGGGGGAGAAAGAGATGTAAAGACAATGAGATTGGGAAAACTACTGCTACAGGTGAAAAAAAAAACCCCTTAGAACTGGAGAAATAGAGCGTATATGTGCGTATGCACGTGTTTATATGTGTATACACGTGTGTACATGCACGTGTGTATGCATGTACTAATGCATTATGTATGTCACTATAAGTGTATCTGTTGTACATCTGTAATTGTTAGTGCACCTTGTCTGTATTATTGTACACCTGTCTGCATAAAGATGCATAGGTGAGCATCACTATGCATGTTTGTATTAAGATGCATCTATGTGTAACTGTGAAGTTGTATGCATGCATGTGTAAATGCATGTATGTGACTGTTCAGTGTGCGTGCATGTGTGTGCATGTGTATGTGTGTCTGAGAGCATGACTTTAGTGTATGTATGTGTATGTATATGTATGTGTATGTATATGTTTGTGTTTGTATCTGTTCATACATTTGTATATCTCTGTGTATGTCGTTGTGCATCTATCTGTACAGTTGCGTGTCACTGTGCACCCACATACACACGCATGCATATGTGCATCTGTGCAACAGTGCTTGTGTATATGACATGCATGTGTGAACATGTGTGTTTGTGTGTTTCTATATGTGTACATTGTGTACGAGGTGTGTGCATGTGTGTATATACGTATGTACACAGATATGTGTATGCGTAACTGTGCATGTGCACCCTCGTGTCTACATATGTTTGTGTGCACGTGCATATATCTGTCTACACGTTCATGTATATCTATGCATGCATTTGTGCAGCAGTATCTATGTGCATCTGTATTTATGTTTGTGTTTCTGTGCACATGTAAATGTGTGTTTATATGTGTAGGGTGTGTGTGTGTGTGTGTGTAGTCGCAGAGATAACACTAATTGTCACAGTCTTCTGTAGCCTCTCACAATAAACATAGCAGTCAATCACAGACATACCTTCATAGCAGGACTGTTGTTGTACATGTATGCACAAACGTATGTATACATATATATGTGTGTGTGTGTGTGTGACGAGATAGAGGGGAGGGGAACTGGCAGCACGTGTATATTGCTATACATGTCCATACATATGTGTGCATGTATGCAAACATTTTATACACACATGTGTATAGACAGGTAGACAGAAAGACTGATAGATAGATAGATAGGTAGGTAGGTAGATAGATAGATAGATAGATAGATAGGTAGGTAGGTAGGTAGGTAGGTAGGTAGGTAGGTAGGTAGGTAGGTAGGTAGGCAGAGTGATTGATTGATAGACAGCTAGACAGACTGGCAGGCAGACAGACAGACAGACTGACAGATAGATTGATAGACAGACAGACTGACAGATAGATAGATAGACAGACAGGTGGGCTGGCAAGCAGGCAGATGGACAGACAGACTAACTGACAGACAGACTAACTGACAGACAGATGGATGGATAGATGTGTGTATATGCATTAATATATATATATATATATATATATA
>NC_069007.1:12062102-12068786 GCF_001194135.2 Octopus bimaculoides
ATATCATCATCATCATCATCATCATGGTTGTTTAACGTCCACTTTCCATGCTGGCATGGGTTGGACAGTTTGACTGAGGACTGGTGAGCCAGATGGCTGCACCAGGCTACAATCTGATCTGGCAAAGTTTCTACAGCTGGATGCCCTTCCTAACGCCAACCACTCTGAGAGTGTAGTGAGTGCTTTTACGTGCCACTGACACGAGGGTCAGTCAGGCGGTTCTGGCAATGACCACGCTCAAAAGGTGTTTTTTACGTGCTACCTGCATGGGAGCGAGTCCAGCGGCACTGGCAACGACCACGCTTAATTGTTGTTTTTCACATGTCACTGGCACATGTGCTGGTAAGGCGACACTGGCAGCGATCACACTCGAATGGTGCTTTTCACATGCCACCGGGCATGGGAGCCAATCCGTGTCCCTGGCAACGATCATGCTCGGATGTGCTTTTAACATTCCACTGGCACGAGTGCCAATCAGGTGGTACAGTCATCGGCCACGTTAGCGATTTTGAGAGGCGGGGACCGAAATCCTTCAAAGGGATGTCAAACCAGTATGTAATTCCTGATGAAAAATCTAATTTTTATTTCAAGAAGAGTCTTTCATTTTTTGGAATTACATAGACTCCAAAACAATTCATAGAATGTATATTGGTTCTGTACCAGCCTGGATTATAAATTAAGGATTGTCTACACCTACAATTTTTCCTTTCCTTATACTTCATATATATATATTCTTTTACTTGTTTCCATGATTTGACTATGGCCATGCTGGGGCTCTACCTTAAAGAGTTTTAGTTGAAGAAATCGGTGTCTGGACTTATTCTTTGCAAGCCTAGTACTTACTCTATCAGTCCCTTTTGCCAAACCACTACATTACAAGGATATAAATACACCAAAATTGGTTGTTAAGTGATGGCAGGGGGAAAAACACAGACACACTTATACATATACATATATATATATATATATATACAACAGGCTTCTTTCAGTTTCCATCTACCAAATCTACTCACAAGGCTTTGGTCAACCCGACATTATTACAGAAGACGCTTGCCCAAAGTGCAACGCAATGAGACTGAACCCAAAACCATGTGGTTGAGAGGCAAGCTTCTTAGCACACAGCCATGCCTATATACTTATGTGTGGCACTGAACCCAGAACCATTTGGTTGGTAAGCAAGCTACCACACAGCCGCTCCTGCGCTTATATATATATACACACACACAAACATACATATATATATATATACATACATGTATATATATCGAGAGAGAAGGAGAGAGATTGTTTGATGAGGTGGGGATCAGTTGTACAATGGACTGTATAATGGTCGAGTATTCCTTAGATTTGTACCCTTATAATTCTCAAGTAGAATCAGCATAACAGTGTGTGACAAGACTGTACCTCATGAATCCCAAGTGCACTCAACCCAATTTTTTTTCACAAGGTACGGGTTGACCCATGCCTATAAAAAGAGACATTTGCCCAAGATGCCATGCAGTAGGATTGAACCTGGACATTGTGATTGCAAAGCAAGCTTCTTAACCACTTAGCCATATGCTATGATGTATTAATTAAAACAGAAAGGATGAGTTGATCACAGCTGGAACCTTTGGACTACTCAGTTTGGACAACCGTGGGCTAAACAACAACAGCATGAACGTTCTTTACATGGTTTAGTTAACGTACTAGAAATAGCACACTAATCCCTCTCTAGTTACAGTCAAATATTTTAGAAAATAAAGAACAAAAAAAAAACATCAGATATGGTTCTGGATGCGCTGTTTGTTGGAAAGGGACAGGATGATCACAGATTGAACACTCTAGATCAGGGTCTCCAAAGTGGTTGATATCAACCCCTGGTGGGGGTCAATGGGACAATTCAAGGGGTCGATAAATGCACATCTCCTTAATTATCATTATTAGTTATCTATTTTCTTGTACATGCCTGGGGAGTCAATGATTCTATGAAGATGGTCTAAAACGTTTGGGGACCTTGCCAATCACTGCTGACCAATGGCTAAAGAACAACAATAGCCACAACAGTACCTAACTCAGTTATTCCCAAACTAAGAAATACACGACCCCTTCACCAAAGTTAGTGTAATTCCATACCCACTCAATAGAACCTGCTTCAAATAATTCACCTTTCTTTGGCCTAACATTGGACAAATTCCCAAAGTATGCATTTATATTTATTTCATTAAACATAGGCACAGGTGTGACTGTATGAGTAAGAAACTTGTCTTCCAGCTATGTGATCTAGGGTTCAGTTCCACTCTGTGGCACCTTGAGCATTTGTGTATTACAATAGCCCTGGGTTAACCTAAGCCTTGTGAGTAGATTTGGTAGACAGAAACTGAAGGAAACTTGTTGTACGTGTGTGTGTTTGTCCTCCACCACCACCTGACAACTAGTGCTGGTGTTTCTTTCCCACTCATTTAGTGGTTTGGCAAGAGAGATTGGTAGAATAAGTACCAGGCTTTTAAAGAAACAAATAAGTCCTGGGGTGGATTCGTTCGACTAAAAATCCTTCAAGGCAGTGCCCCAGCATGGCCACAGTGTAAGGGCTGAAACAAATATAAGATAAAAGATATGAGTGTTGTGTACGTGTGTTCTCTTGTCTTGACATCATTCATTGGTTGTAGATGAGCAACATCATCATTGAAGCAAGTTCATTTGTTTCCAGTTTCCTGTGAAAACCATGTCTAGTTACGGGAAGATAATCCCTTGCCCTGGAAATGGGTGAGGGTCAGTGACAGCATGGGCACCCAGCTGTAAAAAAAATTCACCTCTACAAATTCCACGTGATGCATGCAAGTATGGAAGACTGCCTCTTTTCTAGTACCAAGTCCAGTGAGGGACCTTTTTGCAGGAGAAACAGGTGTTGGCGATATAGAGATTGTTGTAGTGGCACAGGAAGAGTGGGCGATTGCCTTTGCCATTGGTGAATGGGTCGCTGAAGGTTGTGTCAATGGGTTGAATCTGGAGTGAGTCAGTCAAAGGAAGCCTGGTGGAAGAGGGTGTGGTAGCACTGAGATCCATCAGGATGACCATGATATCGTGGGAAGGGATTAAGCAAGATGTCCAGAGGCTTGACATCATCTTGGAGGATGCATAGGGGCTGGCTGGCATGGGGCCACCAGTGTTGGAGAGCACTAGTAGACTTAGATGGCTCTACGCATGACGATGTCTCTGGGACCACTAACCAAGGATGACCCTAGCCCTATCAAACACGAGCACGAAGCAAGCAAACACACAAAATTTCCAGTCCTCACAGTCCTCCCCTTACACTTCTGTTTCTCCCCTTCATTAAATTAGCCATTTAGCCATCGTCAACACTAATTAAATCACCATAGTAACATGAGATGTCACATCAACACAATCCTGTGAGTCATCTCAATAGATCCATATATTTCATGTGAAGGCTCCTCCCTTCCACTGTTAAACTACACCAGTTTATCTCAATTCCCGGTTTCCTCTAACTGGGTCTGTCTTTAAGTCCCAGGAATTCACTCATTTAACTTGTTGTTTGGTTTCTATTCCCACCCACTTGCTTCCTGTATATTGAACTAGGCCATTTTCTCGACAACGTTGAGGATCATCTGCTCTGTATGTGTGTATGTGTGTATTAGCGTGTGAGATTATAGGTTTACTTAATCGTAGTTGACATGAGATTAACGAAAACGCCAACCATAGAAAACATACCTACATTTATATATGTAGGTCAACTCTGCCTTACAGCATTGCAAGGTTGATAGAATAAGTACCAGTTGAGTACTGGGGGTCAATGTAATTTACTTACCCCCCCCCCTCCCTTCGTCCACCCGTAATTGCTAGCCTTGTGCAAAAATTTGAAATCAATATATTGTCTGAGTCGGAAACAAACAAAGTTCCTCCCACACTAAGACAAATAATAATTGTATTCATTATAAAAACTTAATGATTTCCAATTTATTATTAAAAAAACTGTAATATAATTAATCTATGGAGTCCTGTGGACAATCCAATAAATGGTAAATGTAGTGGTATTAAACTGGTAAAGTATCTGCTGCTACCTTTCATGTTTAATGTGTATATTAACACATGATGTTGTTAATACCAGTTTGGTGTCATGGGTGTAGATTTAGAAGACATAAAATACACATGCCGTAAAAGCAGAAAACATGTTGCCTTTAAATGTTATTGCTGAGCCAGGAATGTATGTGTGTGGTGGTGGTGGTGGAGTTTGTGTGGGGGTGGGTGTGTTTGTGTCTGGTGTATGTGCATTGTGTGTGTGTGCATCTGGAGTGTTTGTGTGTGTATGTGTGTCTGGTGTGTGTGTATGTGTGTCTGGTGTGTGTGTATGTATGTCTGGTGTGTGCATTGTGTGTTATGTGTGTGTGTGTGTATATTGTATTTGTGGTTGTATGTGTGTTATATGCTAGTATGTACTATGTGTGTGTGTGTGTACTCACCTCAAATGACTGAGTTGATTTTAAGAGACATTAATTGCACGTGAGTATATAAATTGGTCATAAAATAATATAATATAATATACAGCATTTATTAAATATTATATTTTTATATAAAAATATAATAATGTCTGAAATTTCATGAAAATTTTTGAAATTAATTTCTAACAGTCACAAAGCCAGAAGTTTAGGAGAGCGGGGGAAGTAGCAGGAAAGCAGTGAGGAAACAGTAGTGAAGCAGCAGGGAAACAGTGGGGAGGCAGTAGATTGAATTAATCAAAGTACTTGATTGGTACTTTATTTTATCAACTCCAAATAGAACAAAGGTAAAGTTGACCTGGGCAAGGTTTGAACTCAGGGCGCAAACAGTTAAAACTAACTACAGCAAGGGGATAGATGGTCTTTAGCTTTTTTGTTTTAATTTATATGAATGTCTGTGTATACATACATACATAAATACACATACATACATACATACATACATACATACATACACTCACACATGCATTCATAGTGAATCCAAACAAACAAGAAAAAGCAATAATGCAAGGACATGGTACAAGTACTGTATTATCAGATGCTCAGGAAAGGAAGGAAAGAGGATTTAATGTTTCGAGCGAGGCTCTTCTTCAGAAACAGAGGAAAATCCAAAGGAAGGGAAGACGGAGGAAGAGAATTACGATACACATGCGGTTAGTGTCTGTGTAGGTGTTGTTGGTGGCGCCAAAAAGGAAAAGAGGAAGAGAAAAGGGGAGGAGAGTGGAAGTAGAACAGAAAATTGGTAGAAGAAGGACGAGATAAAGTGAAAGAGTTACGGACAAATTGTAATGATTCCCAATCAAGATGCAGAAATGGTGTAATCCGAATGAACTGGAACAGTAATCCGAAGGTAGAAGAATTCTGCAAATTAGGTACTCCAAAGTCAGTCAGAAGGCCAGGATCCATGTGAGTATGCAGTATACAGTGAATCCAAAACAAAGAAGAAGAAACAATAACATGAGGACGGGGTACAAGTACTGGATACAAACAAACAAACAAAAATACCCTGTTCTTGATGTTGACATTCCAGTAAAGAAGCCTTGGATCTAGGTTAGAAACCAATTCTTTCCCGATTGGCAAGAAATCTTGAAATAAAACTGAACAATGACATACATACATACTTACATTCATACATGCGTATATACATACTTACGTACTTACATACATATACACATGCAAACATACATACATACATGATAGTATGGACAGGCCATATAACTACGTGCGTGTGATGTTGATGTTGAAATTCCAATGAAGGAGCCTTGCATCTAGGTTAGGGTTACATATATATACATACATGCATGTATGGAACTTTCATCTAGCTCATCATATCAATCTCTTAGAAGCTGTTTAGAAATGTGCAACCAGACAAATAGACGCCATCTGGCATCTACCATACTCTGAATGTCTTGTTTCCCTGGGCATGGACTGGATATATTAAGGCTCTGATGTCTGACAACTGACTTGGTAGACACTTACAAGATTATTCACCATCTTTCCAACAACCACCTTAGGCACGTTTTTCAATTCTATATGTCTAACACTTGTAGACATGCTTACAAAAATCAGAAGACTAACACTGCATCCATGACTTTCAGAAAAGTATTTTTCACGCTCAGAATCACTGAAGCATGGAATAAACTACCCACATCAGTTATCTGTTGATACACTACATTCTTCAAAACTTCCATGCTTCCTGAAATTCACCAACAGTACACCTGATGCCCCACCCAACCCCATTTCTTCAGAGGTTTTTTTTAAGTCTTATTCACTGTTCACTTCCTGACCATATTCTATGTACTGTTCATGCACTTTTTTTGGCTACTTTTTGCCATGAGCTGTAGTGCACCTGGGCACTGTATACAATAAGTTCATTATTATTATTATTATTATTATTATTATTATGATCATCATCATTATTATTATTATTCCTTCGTAACACAGTGTAGGTAAAAATGCACCGGAGTCTTTAGTCATCTGTCAAGTTACAACAAGGTCTTCAGACAGATAATACTTTCCTTAAGATGTGCGCTGTGCCCAATAAGACTTCTTTTCGCAAGACATCGATCTTGTATGGAATTTCCAGTTGCCTTAAGAAATCTTGAAGTTTCAATTTGATTGATCCCAACGCTCCGATCACCACTGGTATCACTTTTACATTACCCTCTCACAGTCCATACAGTCTTACCAT
>NC_069007.1:12068891-12071410 GCF_001194135.2 Octopus bimaculoides
TATGGAATTTCCAGTTGCCTTAAGAAATCTTGAAGTTTCAATTTGATTGATCCCAACGCTCCGATCACCACTGGTATCACTTTTACATTACCCTCTCACAGTCCATACAGTCTTACCATTTCCAAATATTATTGTTGTTGTTGTTATCATCATCATTATCAGCGAGGATGCATGGCCTAGTGGTTAGAGTGTTGTATTCACAATTTCAAGATCATGGTTTCAGTTCCTCGACCGGGTGGTGTGTTGTGTTCTTGAGCAAAGCACTCCATCTCACGCTTCTCTGCGATCACTTCGACACCTGACGTGTGGCACACCGTGCACCCGTCCAGGCAACATCGATTTGATGGCGAGAGTGAGCTAATGTGCCGCACAAGCATTTCAACACTACAAAAAAATCCTTTGTGCAGGTCGTTTGGCAAAAGGTAAATGCTCATACGTTGTCTTCAATGGTTGAGGCCATCATCATTATTATTATTATTATTATTATTATTATTATTATCTGATTTAACATCCACTTTCCTTACCATGTTTGCATGGGGCAAAGTAACACACACGCACACATCCACACACTCATGCACACACACACACATATACATAAATATAAATGACCAAACAGACTCCAAGGAGACCAGTGATTGTTTGTGTTGGCAAGACATTTCTTATGTTGTGCAATCAATATAAAGAGGACAGAACTATCTGGGAGGTGTGGAAAATCTGATGTTTCAGACACAGGCCTTCTTTGAGGGAAAAGTTGAGAGAAATTAAAGAGAAATGGCAGAGCTTTAGGTCCTCTAAAATAGAAATGATGGGCTTCTTTCTGCCAAATCCACTTAGAACACTTCTCCATTTTAGCTAGCCTGGGACCACAATGTTGCGTAATGGGACCAAACTTCAAACTAAATGGTTGTGAAGCAAAGCAAAAATCTTAACCACGCAGCTACGCCTACACCAACACACACACACACATATATTCTTTTATTTGTTTCAGTCATTTGATTGTGGCCATGCTGGAGCACCGCCTTTAGTCAAGCAAATTGACGTCAGTACTTATTCTATCGGTCTCTATTGCCAAACTGCTAAGTTACAGGGACGCAAACACATCAACATCGGTTGTCAAGCGATGGTGCTGGGACAAAGACAGACACAAACACACATATATGACGGGCTTCTTTCAGTTTCCATCTACCAAATCCACTCACAAAGCTTTGGTCAGCCCGAGGCTATAGCAGAAGACACTTACCCAAGGTGCCACGCAGTGGGACTGAACCCAGAACCATGCAGTTGGGAAGCAAGCTACTTACCACACAGCCACTCCTACACACTCACCCACATATATGTGTGTGTGTGTGTGTATGTATGAACATACACATTCATATATGTACATATATATATATATATATACATATATATAAATCAAAGTACGCTTTACAGGCTTTTACAAAGAAATTCAAATGTAATGTAATATAAGGTACAACTAATATTATATTTAAAACATATATATGTATACATACATGCCATGTATATATTCTTTTATTCTTTTAGTCATTTGACTGTGACCATGCTGGAGCACCACCATTAGTCAAAGAAATTGACCCCAGGATTATTCTTTGTAAGCCTAGTACTTATCCTATCAGTCTTTTTTGCCAAACTGCTAAGTTACGGGGATGCAAACACATCAACATTGGTTGTCAAACATACACGCACATACACGCACAAACATACACGCACAAACATACACGCACACAAACACAAGGCTATAGTAGAAAATTTACCCAAGGTGCCTGCAGTGGTAATGAACCTGGAACCATGTGGTTGGTAAACAAGCTACTTACCACACAGCCACTCCTAAGCCTATACATCTGTATATGTATTGTATACAAATATATATGTAGGTATATACATATGTGTGTGTGTTTGTATGTAATATATATATATATTTATTTTTTATTTATGCACCCTTTTCAAGCCTAACCAGGCTCATGGGCCCGGTTTCTATAGTGTATGTGTGCACCCCCCGCCCTAGCTGGATGGGACGCCAGTCCATCGCAGCATTACTCAAGAAACAGGAAGAAAGAGTGAGAGAAAGTTAGGGCAAAACTGTACAACAGGGGTCGCCACCTACCCCTGCTGGAGCCATGTGGAGCTTTAGGTGTTTTCGATCAATAAACACACACAACGCCCTGTCTGGGAATCGAAACTGCGATATTCCAACCATGAGTCCGCTGCCCTAACCACTGGGCCATTGCACCTCCACATATACATATATATATATATTTACACACATGCATACATACATACACACACACACACACACATATATATATATATATATATATAGGTACATACATCACAATATGTCTATGTATTGGCCTATATTATTAAATTCATAACGTTCAATGAACTCCTCTATAAACTTCATCTATTTTTATGAACTTTTATTAACAACTTTTGTTGTTCCTTAATGTTGTTCATCTCATTGCTTTCTTAACATCATTCTATATTGTTTTCTCTCTGTTATT
>NC_069007.1:12071651-12072955 GCF_001194135.2 Octopus bimaculoides
ATATATATATATATATATATATATATACACACATACACGCTCTCACTCACACACTCATATTGATATAGGTATATATCTACATATATACATTCACAGAGAGCATATGTCAGCTATTGATTGCCTTGTTTATGGCTTTTAATATATATTTGACTGTTTTTTTTTCTTTTTGCCAAAGTCTTCTTGTAAAATGAGAAAGTATTTCATTTCAATATATATATTTTGGGTTGGTTATTATCTTCCACTTCATTGGATTATATACAGTCACGCTGTATATATGTGTGTGTGCATGAATGTATATAGATATAGATAGGTAGATAGATAGATAGATATTCGCACATATATATGTATATACATATGTACATACATACATACATGCACTTATATGAACATCTATCTGTATATATATATATATATATATCATCACCATCATAGCATCCACTTTTCCACACTTGTATGGGTCCCATGGAGTTTGACAAGGCATATTTTCTACAGCTGGATGCTCTTTCTGGCACCAACCCTTACCTGTCTGCAAGCAAGGCAATATTTCGCCATGGCCAGACATGTTTGTAAAACTGGCTTGGAGTGGTTGGCATTAAGAGGGGCATCCAGCTGTAAGAAGCCATGCTAAATCAGTTTGGAGTCTGGTACAGTTCTCCAGCTTACCAATTTACAGTCAAACCGTCCAACCCATGCCAGCATGGGAAATGGACGTTAAATGATGATGATAATGATGTATGTATGTGTAATTAGACATAAAATTTTCCAGATCCATTAGAATCAAGTTATTTTTATAACTGGCACTGAAATGAAACGTCAATATGCATTATATACCATTTGTGTGAAATATTCTAAATGTTAAATTCTACACTGAATTCATTTGTTCATCAGTAAAAACATGTTGGAAACAGCTGTAGTGATCCTCAACCCATTTCTGTGTTATATATATCACCATCGTATATATATTCTTTTATTCCTTTATTCTTTTACTTGTTTCAATCATTTGACTGCAGCCATGCTGGAGCACCACCTTAAAGGGTTTTAGTCAAAGAAATTTGGCCCCCAGGACTTATTCCTTGTAACCTTAGTACTTATTCTATTATTCTGTTTTGCTGAAGCGCTAAGTTATGGGGACATAAACACACCAGCATTGGTTGTCAAGTGATGGTGTGGGGAGAAACACACACACATAAATATATTATATGTAGTGAGAATTTACAAAAAAATAGAACACAAAGACGGGTGTGTAAACAACAAACAGATGTATGAGTTTAATGCTCAGAAAATGAGAAAGTCTTTTATGTTTC
>NC_069007.1:12073004-12075870 GCF_001194135.2 Octopus bimaculoides
AAAAATAAACAGAGAGAGAAAATAGAAAATATATATATATGAGAAGAAGAAGAAAATGGAGATTGTGAAGTTAATATGAGTTTATTATCAACAACAAATCGAGAGTTGCTTCAATTATACACAGTGAATTAATAAAATATTAATTTCATATCTCTGAGCATAATATCATTAGAGGGAACAAAAAATATACCAACAGGTATTTATATGCTTGTTTATGGATTCATTATAGAAGACTATATATAATTAATAAAAAATTAAAAAAAACTAAGAAAAAACACAACAATAAAAAAACAACAGTGCGAGGATGTGATACATGCAAAGTATTAACAGACACTCAGGGAAAGAAAGAAAGGTAGTTTTATATTTCGAGCAAAGCTCTTCTTCTGAAACAGGAGACAGAAGAGAGTTCAAGAGAAAAGGAAGATGGAGGAAAAAAATCACCGATGATGCACGTGTAGTTACATTTTGTATATATACAACAAGCTTCCTTCAATTTCCATCAACCAAATCCACTCACAAAGCTTTGGTCAGCTGAAGGCTATGGTAGAAGACACTTGCCCAAGGTGCCACAATGTGGGACTGAACTCAGAACCATGTGATTGGGAAGCAAACTTCTTACCACACAGCCACACTTGTGCCTTTGTATATATTTATAAAAAAGTGGTTGTCCTTCAGTGTCTGTCTAATAAATTCACTCAAACATCTTTGCTTAACCTAAGACTATATTAGAAGACACTTGCAGTGGGATTGAAACCAAAACTGCTTAGTTGGGAAGTAAACTTCTTAACTACCCGTCCTTGTCTGCACCTATATCCAGTGGGTTAAAGAATTGAGAATAGCCCAAAGTGAGATTTGAACTGGGAATTTTGAGAGCAAAGATATAATATTCTTCAACAGTTGGCATAATACCAAGACCCCAACATCACCACCAAGATACAGGACCAGATATTTTTTCTACTTTAGGCACAAGGCCCGGAACTTTGGGGGAGAGGGCCAGTCAATTAGATTGACCTCAATACACAACTGGTACTTAATTTATTGACCTTGAAAGGATAAAATGCAAAGTCAACCTCGGCAGAATTTGAACTCAGAATGTAAAGACAGACGAAATACTGCTTAGCATTTCGCCTGGCGTGCTAACAATTCTGCCAGCGCCTCGCCTTAATACAGAACCAGATACTGCAACAGCTTGGGTTTCAAGGGCCTACAGCTCTTTAAACCTTACTTTACCGTATTTTTTTTGAGATGCTCTGTGTTTCTTTCAATTAATCTTAAATATAACAAAGAATTTAGTAAAATAACTTAGTTATCATTAAGCTAGTGTTAGGAACATAAATTGTGACTAAGGTTTGGTGGAAGATTTTAATTCAAAGCTTATGAAAACAAGACATTTGTATTACAGAGCCAGAGACAGTTTCAGCTGGATTGGTATCGAAAGGGTTAATATCCTCCCTAAAAGTTTGAGAGACTAACACATGGCAGATGTAGGTGTCTTCAAATCAAATCTGGATTGCCTGCTGTCGAGAGTTCCAGATGAACCTACCTCATGGCAAGAAAAGCAGATGCAGGCAACAGATTCAAACTCCCTCATTCACCGAATGCCACATATCAGAGGGGGTTTTAAATAATGACGGTGTAGCGAAAAGCTAACGGTGATGCCCCAACATGGTCGTAGCTCTCGTGCTGAAACTAGTTAAAATTTAATCCATGAGATGTCAGTCTTCAATCACTGCCAATTTTGTCAACATTTAATGAAAATTTTTCTAATATTCTACAAAAATTTGCTAATTATGGAATGCATTGTGTCAACTCAGGTGAAATTTGAACCAGAAAGTCTGAGAAGTGAAACAAAATAGCAAGAGACAGCTTAATCCTTCTAATACTGCTCAAGCATTTCCATCGGTTCTTCCGACACTTAACAAGTGTATTCTAATAATATTTGATGAAATTGCTAATTGATTAATTAATGAAGATCAACTAATATGTCAGTGAAGGCCATCAAGTCACCAGCATATGATATCAATTTTTGAGTGACAATCATTTTGAAGGTCACGTGCTTAGCTGCTGCTGCTGCTACTGGAAATATCGCAGCTTTTAAACATGGTACCCCTTGAATGGTAGTTGTATATTTATCAAGTACCTCTTAATTGTAGCAGGAGAGAGAGGGAGAGACAGAGAGACGTGTGTGTGTGGGGGGGGGATAGCTGCTTTGGTTTTCTTTTACTATTTCATTTGTTTATGTCCATATTTATTTTATCTGTCAATAAACAGATTTTCACTTTGAGCAGTGGTGTTACTTCAGTGAAACTGTTCCCAATGCGAGACATTATTTAAACGAGAGACCATATTTAATGGAGAAGCCACAGTGATGAAGTACGTGGTGTAAGTGTGTGTGGGGGGGGGAGGTAGACATTGGAATCGGGAGAGGGGTTGTATGAGCGGGTGCATATGTATGTGTCCGTGTTTGATGGTAGGGATTATGTGCATGCATATACACATGTAGATATGTATGTGTATACATACAGATGTATATGTAGATGTGTGTGTGTGTCTATATCTATTTATCCATATATATATATATGTATTGAATTGGCCATGCTGGGGCACCACCATTTAGTGTTGCTACATAATTTTCACTTCATACACACACACACACATATATGGTGCAGCTCCCCCGCTTGCCAGCTCTGGTCAAATCCAACCCATGCCAGCATGGACAACAGATGTTAAATGATGATGATGATGATGATGATGATGATGTGTCCTTCTAATTGTTGTTTCTCTTGTCCGCCTTTGTGTCGTCTATCTGTCCAAACATTTTAATGCCCTCTACTGCGCTTTTGTTGCATTTTCATATATATATATA
>NC_069007.1:12076358-12077499 GCF_001194135.2 Octopus bimaculoides
ACAGGAACGGTGTATGGTGGTGGTGAGAGGAACAGTGTTAGGGCAGGGAAAAGTAATAGACAAAAGAGTGGAAACAAAAAGTGGGGGGTATGTATACATACATATATATATATGTGTATATATGTGCGTATATAGATAGATAGATAGATAGACTGTTAGGGCAAGGAGAAATAATGGGGAAAGAGAGGGGAAACTGTACACTTAGGTAAATATACACACATAAATGTACATACAATATATATATTTATATGCACACGTGTGTGTGTGTGTACATATACACACAAATATATACACACACACATAAATACATACGTTTATGTGTGTTTGTACGTATGTATAATTCTCACTCAAACATATGTGTATTTGTGTGTATCTATATATGTATATAACAATACCGACACACTGTTGCTTAGAACAATAAAAAATAGCGATAGATTCTCAATCAATATGTTTGATAGACAAGAATAACAACAACAACAGCTCTAACTACCGTAGCATATGGGACAATGTGCTTGCCTCCATGTGGCGGCTACAGCGGCTAGAAATAGCTACCAAATCTCCCTCAGTTTACACTCCTGTCATCTTCAGAAAGGCGTGGACACATTGCACAGTATAATCATACATATATAGGAATAGTGGATGGTCACGGTTGGAGTGCTTTCGATGCTAACACTGCTCAGTCAAGGCGACTAACAACTTTAAAATTACAAGTCGAGGAACGAGCCTGTATGTGGTCGATGAATCCGCTAGAAATAGCAGCCGAATCATATTTTTGAGCAATAAAACGATAGAAATGCACGTTAAATAACGTTGTCTTGAATATTATACCACGTTGGAAAACGAAGGGATGATCACGGCTGGAAGGCTTTTCATCGTTGGTTTGCTCAGTCAGCGTTGACTCTGGTTAAACAGCAACAACAGTAGCAGCAGCAGCTGCTTCTGGTGCTGCTACATCAGAAACGGCTGCAACAACAACAACGACATCTGCAACAGCTGCTTGCGAATCATCATCATCATTAGCAGCAGCAACAATTGTAATCAGAAAATGCGGCGGCAAACAGGAACCTACTCGTGGCGGTTGAACCTGCAAGAAATAGCAGCCAAAACTCCGTCGAATCACGCTCTGCCGTCTTAAAAAAAA
>NC_069007.1:12078168-12078736 GCF_001194135.2 Octopus bimaculoides
GCCTGATGCTTTTATAGGGGCGGTAATTTATAAGGAAAAATCTGTACAATATGTTGTATTTTATGTGGGGATAGGGCCGGCTCAAGGTACCGGCAACACGGACAGTTGTCCGGGGTGCCATGTGCTAGGGGCTGCCAAGGAGGACGTGACAAAGAAATTTCCACCACCGCCAGCTTGTACACGTCGAAGTTCAGCTTGCTCGGGGCACCAGCAACCCTAGGGCCGGCCCTGTGTGGAGATTCTGGGCAACCGGGGGTGGGGCGTTTCAAGGATTGCTTCAGGCGGCACATACCTTAAATAAGCTCTTGGGTTTGCTATTTCTCTATCTGAGGATCGCTATTTGAGCTGAGTTCAAATCCCGCTGAGGACAACTTTACTTTTCACCATTTCAGGGGTCGATATTATCAACTGTTTCCCCTTCACCTCAATAATAATAATTATTATAATAATAATAATAATCATTTTAAAAAGAATCTGAGACCTTGTGTCTATTTGAAAAAACAAATCAATAATAACAATGATATATCGATAAAAATCAATAAAATTAATATTCCTATTCAATATATTT
>NC_069007.1:12079550-12080719 GCF_001194135.2 Octopus bimaculoides
GCTGTACAAATACTCTGTGATTGAAGTTGTGTGTGTCTTTGTTGCTTGCCGTCTGACAACCAGTGTTGGTTTGTTTACGTCCCCATTGATTAACGATTCGGCAAAGTGAGAACAATAGGATAAGTACTGGGCGTGATTTGGTCAGCTAAACCCGTCGAATTGGTGCCCCAGCATGGCCGCAGTCCAATGACTGAAATAAATAAATATATAAATGCACGTGGCTGTGTGGTAAGAAGCTTGCTTCCCAACCACATGGTTCCTGGTTCAGTCCCACTGCGTGACACCTTAGACAAGTGTCTTCCACTATAGCCTCGGGCCGACCAAAGCCTTGTGATTGGATTTGGTGGACGGAAACTGAAAGAAGCCCGTCGTATATACATACACACACACACACACACACACACGCACATATATATATATGTATGTACGTCTTGTGTATCTGTTTGTCCCCCCACCCAACATCGCTTGACAACCGATGTTGGTGTGTTTAATTTCCCGTAACTTAGCGGTTTGGCAAATGTGTCCGATAGAATAAGGACTAGGCTTACAAAGAATAAGTCCTGGGGTCGATTTGTTCGACTAAAGGTGGTGCTCCAGCATGGCCGCAGTCAAACGACTGAAACAAATAAAAGAATGCATATATGCTTACGTATACCTCACACAGGCATACATACATACACAGGGCACAAACATACATACACACACACACACACACACACATAAAATCCTTCAAATCAAATTTTGTTTTTGTTCAAAAGCGACAGCACATATTTGATGATGTAGTCCTAGATACATTATAACCTGAAGAGAAATAGGACAAGGAGGTGACGGCACAAGAAATATTGTTTTCTACTCTAGGCGCAAGGCCCGAATTTTTTGGGGGAGCGGGGCCAGTCAATTAGATCGATCTCAGTACGCAACTGGTACTTAATTTATCGACCCTGAAAGGATAGGGCTGATTTGGACTCTATTGAGACATAAGACCCTACCCTCACCCCAAGCCTACACACACACACACAATATACAATCACTTTTTTACATAACAATTTAGGAGCACTAAGTGTCTTGCTCAAGGACACAACGAGTTGCCGGGAATCGAACTCACGACTTTATGATCGTGAGCCTTCACTTACATAGCAATATAACAGCACGCACGCGCACGCACCCCC
>NC_069007.1:12085730-12091563 GCF_001194135.2 Octopus bimaculoides
AGCGGTTCGGCAAAAAAAAACCGATAGAATAAGTACCAGGCTGTAAAAATACTAGTACTGGTGGGGGTGGGGGTCGATTCATTCTACTAAAAATTCTCCGAGGCGGTGCCCCAGCATGGTCGCAGTCTAATGACTGAAACAAGTAAAAGATAAAAGATTTTTCATATATATATATTTCGTTTGTAAAAAAAACATGAATCCAAAAGAAGCATACTCTAAGATGCAGACCAGTATATATTAAAAACGGGGCAGGTTTCCCCTTCTCCTCCATATTTTAAGAGGTCTTGTGCCAACAGGTTTTGGGATCTGACGATACGCCATAAAGCTGAACACTTTATGGACCTAAGGTGATCCCATAAACCGGCTTTCCCTATATATATATATATACATGTGTGTGTGTATGCGCGCAAAAGAGGGCACATGTGCGATGTGGAACAGTGGTATGTGAAACTAGTATCAAGAAGTGAGATAAATGAAATGAAGATTGAAAATGGAAAATAAAAGGAAAGGAAGGTTGATTGATAAAGCGAAGTTCGTGTCATAATGATAGATAGATAGATAGACAGACGGACAGATAGATAGATAGATTGACAGATATATAGATAGATGAATAGATAGATGAATAGATAGATAAATGGATAGATTGATTGATTGATTGATATGTAAGTGATTGATAGATTGACTGGTTGACAGCTAGATAGGTAGGTGTGTGGAGAGATAGATGAGACTAGAACGAAAAGAGAAGACAAATGTAAGACAGAAATGAGAGAAAAGACCGCGAAATAGAGAAGAGAATAACGTATATGAGAGAGGGGGGGAGGGAGATCGTGATATAGGAAAGAGGTGGTGGAGGGAGAGAAATTAAAAGCGCGCGTGAAAGAAGTGAAAGTATACGAGGGAGATGGGGAAGAGAAGGAGAGGCGTGTAGGGTAACGAAGATAGATAGATAGCGAAGGAGTGAGAGAGAGAGAAAGAAGGAACGAAGGAAAAGGGAGATGCGGTGGAAATAAATGATGACTAGAAAGAAAGTGTGAAAGGAGAACACCGCTTCATACATATACATGTGAGTGTGTGTGTTTGTGTGAATGTAGCGTTGGTAGATAGATGAAAGCGAGCGAAGGGATTAGCGACTTGAAAAGTGGTAGAGTGGAAAGTGGTTTGTTGGTAGAGAGAGAGAAAGAGAAAGAGAGAGATGTCGGGAGACAGATAGAGAGGAAGAAAAAAGCGAGCAAAGAGTTAGTGGGGCTCCGAGAGAGTGAGACTCGGGAAGAGAAACAGAGAGAGCAAAACACAGAGAGAGAGCGCGGGAGAAAGAAAAAGAGAGCAATTGTGAGTGGAGCTCGGAGAAAGAAAGCAAAAGGATAAGTGAAACTCAGAGAGAGAGAGGGATAGAGAAAGAGAGAGTGTACCGCTGTAACAGTCGTATTTATTAGTAACTCTTGGTTCAGACCATCCACAGTGTTTGGTTTAACGTGTGTATATATATTATATTATATATACACACACACTGTATTATATATCATATATGGTGGTGTTCCTATCAAGTGTATACTGCTAAGGAATGGTTTCCTGGCGGCAACGGCGGAGGAGTTAACCCCCCCACAACCATCACAGCTGACTGGCTGCAAGTTCTATCGCGCAGCCCAGACCTTTGAAAGGGGACAAAAAATAAGACATGCATCATTGGCAACGAGCACTCCTGCTTTTGGACTTACAAAAGGTACGGTCACCGTGTATATATACATATATATATATATGTGTGTGTATATATATATATATATCGATGTATATGTGTGTGGTGTGTGTATATGTAGCTTTGTGTGTGGTTGTTTTGCGCGTTGTTTAACCATAGGTCTGGTCTCATTGACCAGGTTTATGATCAAAAGGTATTTTGACTAACCATCCCGCCGTTTTGTATATAAAAGACATGTGTGTGTGTGTGTGTGTGTGAAGAACTCATCTATACTTATACCTCCATGCATGTATGCATGAATACATACATACATACATACATATATACATATATATATACATACATATCTTAGGCAAGTGCTTGATTAAAGACCCAAAACAGCCTGTGGCCCCAGAAACCTCACTGACAATGCATCTTAGAGAATCCGCGAGATATATTTTAAAACTTATATATATACATACATACATACATATATATATATGTGTATATATATATATATATATACACATATGTATATATATGTATATATATATATGTATATATATATGTATATATATATGTACATATATGTAGGAACCTGGCAAGCGTGAAGTGTATATATATATATACGCACACACATATAAATATATACACATACATATATATATATATATATATATATATATATATATATATATATATATATATATATACTCATACACACACATATATATATATATGCACACATGTCTATATATATGTATTTGTATATATTTCTGTATATGTATATATACATATATACATGCTTCTGTGTATATGTTTGTGTTGATGTGCTGTGTAAATTGTGTCAGTTTTTGGTTAGTGGTTGGAGGTAGCTTTAACTCTGATTAAACATACCTGTGATAGTCAAGGGTGTTCCAAACGTGACCATCCACGTATTAGAATATGTGTGTGTGTGTGTGTGTGTGTGTGCATAGTCTATGATTATATGTGTGTGTCTGTATATATATATGTGTGTATATATATATTATATTATATTATATCAAAGACTATATTGTGCAATGTGTGTCCCATTTTTAAACGGTTGGGTTGTGACTTAATGTTGATTTAGCCGCTATTTCTAGCAGGTCGATCGACCGTATCGAATTTCTGAGTCGTGTGTGCGTTTGTTTGTTTATACTGTATGTTTGTAATGTGGTTGCCGTTGTGTATGTGTGTATGTATGCGTGTGTATATATATATATATACGTGTTGCATGTAATGTGGTCATAGTGTTTTACATTGTGAGTATATGTCGTACAATATATGTATGTGTGGTTGCTGTAGTGTGTATATGTGAGCATAATTATGTATATGTGTGCATGTGTTTGTGTGTATATATACGTCACATGTGATATGGCCTTTGTGTTTGTGTATGTTATCTATGTTGTCTATGTGTGTGTGTGTAGTTACTGTAGTATGTGTATGTTAGTTGTCAATGCGGTGTTTGTTTTCTAAACCATGCTGCTCCCCGCTTGATCTACCCTTCCTTCCGTGACTATGTTGTCGATTTCCCAGACACCGTCTGTAATCTCAGAATACAGTGTCCTTCCTTTTTCACAAGGACAGCTACGATGCGATATGTGGAAGATACGCTTGTTATTTCTAGCACGGCGTGCGTCCACCTACAGGTACCCCTGATTGTTTTTGTTTCAACCCAAGCCTGCTTTGAACGAACAGACCTGATGATCAAACACATTCCAACCGTGAGCATCCTGTCCGTTTTTCCAACTGCAGGGAACGCATCTCTATTATCCAACGTGTCGTTTTCTAAAGCGACAGTGTGTGATTTGTGAGGGATATTGCTGTTGTTTCTAGTAAGTTCAGTGACCACACAGAGGTTTCTCTGTCGGCGTGTGTTGTGTATGTGTGTTGGTGGGTGTATTTATTGGTGTTTGTGAGACGTATGTTGGTGTGATGTGTATGCATGTGTTTGTATGTTTGGCCTTTGTGTGTGTGTGTGTGTGTGTGTGTGTCTATGCGTTGCGTGTATGTGAAGTGTTGTTGGTGTGTATATCTCAACATCACGCATAATGTGTATATGATCCGTGTAAGTGCAATGTGTTTTAACTGTGTGTTGTCAGTGCGTGCGTATGTTGTTATTTGTGTGTGTGTGTGTGTGTGTATTGTAAAGTGTTATGTTAATATTACGTGTTTCGTGTGTGTGTGTGTGTGTGTGTGTGTGTGTGTGTGTGTGTGTGTGTGTGTGTGTGTGTGTGTGTGTGTGCATGTGTGTGTTTCTACTACGTGCAAGTGCTTTTGTTTGGTGTTTGTATGTTGTTAGTATGTGTATGTACATCGTTAAGTGTTTAGTATAGTGTCTGGTGTATGTGTATTATGCTGTGTATGTGCTCTGTACGGTGTGTGTGCACTTTTGTTATACACCGCGTGTGACGAGTGTATGCGTGTTATACTCTGAGCATGTGTTCTGCACGGTGTGTGCCTGATTGTGTGTTATACCTTGTGTATGTTGTTCTGTGAGTGTGTGTTCGTTATACCCTGTGTCTGTGTATGGAGTGCTACATGTCCCAGCTTAAATCTCATTGATTAGATCAATGACGTTCCAGCTGTGACCATCCCATCTGTTCAGTACAACTAATACACTACATTGTCCAATGTGACGGTAACAGGGCGATTTTTTGACTGCTATTTCTAGCAACGGGACCAGTGACCACCTTAGCATAGCACCTCCGCACCTAGGGTTAATTTGACCCCTATAGGGGTTACACCTTTACATAGCAGAAGATAGCTATATCATATATCATACCTGTTAAGTATGTAATCTTAATCCTGTTAATTAAGTATTCTGCTGTAACACTGGTCAGGTAAATTATGAACTTGTTTCGTGTTTTTTTTTGGGTGGGGGTGACTGCCGGTTTCACAAATAATTACCTTCGCCTTACCGGGGGGCAGAGGTATTGTTTTCAGTTGCGTTTGTTTGTTTATTTGTTCATGGACAAGGTATCTCCGGAACTGTTTCGGATGAAACTTTCAGGGATGTTTGGCCTCGTGACTGGCAGAAACTGATTAGATTTTGGGATCGATCCGGTACCAGACAAGGATTCTGGATTATTTTTCCGGCTTTTTTTACTTAATTTTTGAGAGCGGTCGGGTTCATCTTTATCATTCTCGTTTATTTCAGATATTCTCCTTTTAGAAATCATCATTGAGAGGACGTTGGTGTTGCCTCGGTGGAGGTTTATGCTCTCTGAGTGCTCTTGTTATAATTATTATTGTTGAAGGGGGCGAGCTGGCAAAATCGTTAGCACGCTGGACGAAAAGCTTAGCGGTAATTCGCCCGTCGCTACCGTTCTGAGTTCAAATTCCACTGAGGTCGACTTTGCCTTTCATCCTTTCGGGGGTCGATGAATCAAGTACCAGTCAAGTACTGAGGTCGATGTAATCGACTTACCGCCTCCGCGATAACTTTCAAGCCTTGTGCCTACAGTAGAAAGGATTATGGCTTATTATTGTTGTTGTTGTTTTAGAGGTCATCTTTCCCTTTCATCCTTTCGGAGTCGATAAATTAAGTATCAGTTGCGTACTGGGGTCGATCTAATTGTCTGGGCTTTGTGCCTAGAGTAGAAAAGATAATTATTATTATAATTATTATTATTATTATTATTATTGTGGTGATGATGATGGCGGAGGCGGCGAGCTGGCAGAAACGTTAGCACGCCGGCCGAAATCCTTCGCGGTATTTCGTCTGCCACTGCGTTCTGAGTTCAAATTCCGCCGAGGTCGACTTTGCCTTTCATCCTTTCGGGGTCGATAAATTAAGTACCAGTTACGCACTGGGGTCGATATAATCGACTTAATCCGTTTGTCTGTCCTTGTTTGTCCCCTCTGTGTGTAGCCCCTTGTGGGCATTAAAGAAATAGGTATTTCTTACGTTCTGAGTTCAAATTCTGCCGAGGTCAACTTTCCGGAGTCGATGAAATAAGTACCTGTTGAGCACTGGGGTAGATATGTCATCGACTTACCTTCTACCCGGAGCTTGCTGGCTTTGTGCCAAAATTTCAAACCATTATTATTATTATTATTATTATTATTATTATTATTATTATTATTATTATTATTATTTTGGATTGAGAGAGATTGTTGGAGCATCAGGCCTTGTGG
>NC_069007.1:12091868-12092898 GCF_001194135.2 Octopus bimaculoides
AGTGACAGAGGATGAATTAAAGGTCATTTGATGTACAGGTTCCTTGCAGTTGTGTAGTGTGTAGGTTTGTGTGTGTATGTGTGTGTGGTTAGAGTAGTTGCTGTTATTGGCGGTGTTTTTAGTCCCAGAGGTGGAGGTTTGTGGCTGTCCTGGTTGAGCAGACTTCAATCAGGACACGACCACGGCTTCCCAGCCGTGACCATCCCAATTTCATTTCTCCACCGAGGTGGCAAGCCGAGACTGTTAGGTGTGATTTGAGGGTGATTCGGTTGTCATTTCAAGTACGTCGCACGACCATGTCGAGGCTCCAGTGTTAGCACGTGTGTATTGTTTTTGTCGTCATCATTTTGCTGCCGTGTTTGTCCTCGCTAAGCAGATTTATGATGTGACGTTCCATCCGTAGCTACCTCATCGGGTCCAGTATATTGAAGGAGTGATTACGTTATCTAATGCTTTAGTGTAGTATAAACGCGTCGACGGATGTGTTGGTGTACGCGGGTTTGTGTTGGTGTATGTGCGTGCATATGTGTGTGTGCGTCTATACGTATGAACATGTGTGTGTGTGTGTGCATATTTATGGTTATTTACTTAGTTTGTGTGTGTGTGTGTGTGTGTGTCAATGTACTGGTTTGTAGACGTTGTGTTTGCGTATATATGTGTGTATGTGTGAGTCAGCCTCTATATTCGCTTTCTTTCTTTCTCTCTCTCTGTATATATATATATATATATATATATATATATACACACACACACACACACACACACACATATACAAATATATATATATACACACACACACACACACACACACATTTATTTAATACCTTACACTCTTCCTTTCTCTATTCCCTCAACTCGTACACATATATGTATACATTGATACATACATACATACAATTGCTCACATTTCTCTCCATCTCTGTATCTCGCCCCTATTCCCCCGTCTCTCTTTCTCCCACCCCCACTCCACATATCCCCCTATCTCCTTACGTCAGTCACTCTGAAATACCTCCCTCTCTCTCTCTCTCTC
>NC_069007.1:12092915-12097119 GCF_001194135.2 Octopus bimaculoides
GCACCCTCCCCCCTCACGTCATGTGCACCTATACTAATGCAGCTGTCCACTTGTTTTATCAGAACAGTGCAACAACATGCAGTTGGCAATGCTTCTACACTGCAATACACCTGCAATCAGTGAAGTCACACCACACCTGCTTTTAAAAACGCTCTCTTTAACACTCACGGCACACTCCCTTTACAGTCACACCACATTCCATTTTCAGTCACATTACCCTCTCTTTATATGATAGCTCATAGCACATTCTGTTTACAGTCACACGGCACTCCTTTTACAGTCACACTACATTCCCTTTACAGTTGCATGTGTGTATGAGTGTGTGTGTGTGTGTGTGTGTATATATATATATATCTTTTTACTTGTTTCAACCATAGGACTGTGCCATGCTGGGGCACCACTCTGAGGAGTTTCAATCAAACTAATTGATCCCAATACTTATTTACTGCTACTTATTCTATCAATTTCTTTTACTGAACTGCTAAGTTACAGGGACATAAACACATCAACACTGGCTGTGAAGTGGTGGCAGGACACACACACACTCACACACACATACACACACACACACACACACACATTATTTATTTACAATGGGCTTCTTTCAGTTTCTTATTCCTTTACTGCCCACAAGGGACTAAACATAGAGGGTACAGACAAACGGATTAAGTCGATTATATCGACCCCAGTGTGTAACTGGTACTTATTTAATCAGCCCCGAAAGGGTGAAAGGCAAAGTTGACCTTGGTGGAATTTGAACTCAGAACATAGCAGCAGACGAAATACTGCTAAGCATTTTGCCCAGCGTGCTAACCATCCTGCCATCTCACCGACTTCAGTTTCTATCTACCAAATGCACATACAAGGCATTGTTTGGCCCAGGGCTATAATAGAAGACACTTGCCAAAGGTGTCACGCAGTGGGACTGAACCCAGAATCATGTGGTTGGGAAGCAAACCTCTTACCACACAGCCATGCCATAATGTGTGTGTTATTAGTGTTGACGTTTCTATTAATTAGTTAAACAGAGAAACATTTAACCTGAGAAGATAGATGATGAGACAGAAACTTTGGAAAGTCGCATTAGTGGGAGGCACTTTCTAGTGTGGGGAAGAAGGATTGGATAAAAGGTATTCAATGTAGGTGAGGGAATCACAGTAGGAGTGATGAATGGAAAGAGTTGTGTATACTCGATGGATCAGGGAGGAGACAGTCTGTAGCTTGCTGGTTCAGAGAAACAAAGGCCAGTGTCGTAGCAGTTTAAAAGGGAGAGAGAGGACACAGTATGTGGTTGTGGTGGGAGATTAACTGTTTTAGGGTGGCGTGCAGGTGAGTTTTTGAATGTTTATGTGGTGTAACAGCAGCAATGTCTTAAACACTGGCATGACCATATGGTTCAAAAACAGACTTGAATGGAAAACTGTATGTTGGTTCCTTAAGAGGGTTCCTTCCTATTTAACCCTTTTATTACCATATTTCTTTTGAGATGCTCTGCGTTTCTTTCAATTATTTTAAATATAACAAAGAATTTAGTAAAATAACTTAGTTATCATTAAGCTAGTGTTAGGAACATAAATTGTGACTAAGGTTTGGTGGAAGATTTTAATTTAGAACTTTTGAAAACAAGACATTTGTACTACAGAGCCAGAGGCTGCTTCAGCCTGGTGGGTATCAAAAGGGTTAATTCGGTTTAACATTTCCAGCTGGATTTGGGGTCCTTCTATTAATATTGGTTTCAAATTTTGGCACAAAGCCAGCAATTTCGGGCGATGGGGGTCAGTCGATTACATCATCCCCAGTAATTGACTGGTACTTATTTTATTGACCCTGAAGGGGTGAAAGACAAAGACGATTTTAGCAGAATTTGAGCTCAGGACACAAAGACATGAAATGCTGCCAAGCATCTCGTCCAGTGTGCTAACGATTCCACCAGCTTGCCACCTTAACAATAAGAATGATAATCGTATCAAATTTTGGCACAAGGCCAGCAATTTCGGGGGAGGGGCTAGGCCGATTATATCAACCCCAGTATTCAACTGGTACTTATTTTATTGACCCCGAAAGGATGAAAGGTAAAGTTGATATCGGCAGAATTTGAGCTCAGAACACAAAGACAGGTGAAACGCTGCTAAGTATTTAGCCCTGCACGGTTAACGGTTCTGCCAGCTCACTGCCTTACACCTACTTATATTAGGACCAACACCTTGTTCTGAAGATTATTTTTTTTCCTTCCTTCCTTCCTTCCTTCCTTCAAAGACCCTAAAAACAGGCATAAATCCTGCCCCTCCACTCCTGACTCTCATGTAAGCAAAAACAAAAACAAAAGTGAACAATCTTTCAGTGTGAGTAATTTTATGTTTGATCACCTAGTTTGGGGGAGGGCAGTGCTTATTGCCCCCTTTTTCAGGGTTATGAGCTGGGTAGGAGGAAGGGAGGGAGGGTAGTGCCTATTGGCTCTTTTCCAGGGCCTCTGAGATGGATGCGAGGAGGGGTGTTAGGAAGGTGTCTTTAAACTAAAAGCCTGGTCCAAACACTTGCAAAAAAAGTGGAATCCACAAAAAGGGTCCCAGGAGGGGGACCAGTGAAGGGTCAGTCACTTATGATTGATGACTCAAGTATTTTGTAACCCTAACACACAGATTGTAATCATCTCAGTGATGCACCCCCATAATGTCTGCATACAGCAGTCGCAGTACCATCTCAGATATGGAGATGCTAGTTTAGAGTATTTTCTGGTCCTAAAGAGGACCTGTATTCTTTGTGATGTGATCCATGGTACCTGTGTGTCTGTAACAGCAGGGCCATCTCTGTGACTTGAGCAGTTCTCTTGAGATTTGTAGAGGGTTACCAACAAGACCAACAACACACAGATCTGAGGTAGTGTCTGGTGGAGCAACCTTAGTGTGTGTGCGTGGGGGGGGGGGTATGTAACCATAGTAACAGCATTGTCCCTATCAAGGGAGAAGTACAAGTTCAGTGTGGGCCCTAATGAAATTTTGTACATGTTCTGTATTTGCTCAGGGCTTGAGTATTTTGTGACCATCCTAAAAAGGATCTTTAAGTCTTTCTCATGTGGCCTAGAATGCATGTGAGTAGAGACAGAGAGAGAGAGACAGACAGACAGACAGGGAAAGGGGAAAATGAGCAGCAGTAGTAATAGCAATGTCCCTGATTAAGGAGCAGTCCCTAAGGGTTGCTGGTTGTTTGAATTATAGAGAGGGAGAGGGAGGGAGAGAGGGCATATAATGTGAGGGTATATGTTACAAAAGACATGTATCTGTAAATCTTCAGTTTAGGTAAACATTATTTGGGATCCCTTGAAATTTCCAAACTTGGGTATCCTTGATATAAATCACCCCTCATACAACCCTTATCACAAACCCTGGCTCCTGGAACATAACAGAAGTATGTTATATATATATCTTCACATAACACACCCACCAGTTCAACTTCCACTCATTTATTATTTATTTGTTTGTTTACTTATTTATTTATTCTAGATGTATTTATACAGTGTTGTAAAAGCATTCTGGAATAAATAAATAAATATGTTACATACATCTGTTACCTCCTGATCAGCCAATGATATCTTTCCTTTACACACAACTGACCAATCAGTGGTGGCCATCATATCTAAAACTTCCGGAACTTGTTATAAACAACTTTTTTGTTTGTCTTATTGATCAACAACAACAAAATTTAAGTAACATTTTGTGAGTATCAGGTATTGAGTACACTTTTGCGTCTGCTTCATTTACACTTGGGCTTCTTTCAGGTTCCTTCTACCGAATCCACTCACAAGGCTTTGGTCAGCCCCAGGTTATAGTAGAAGACACTTGCCCAAGGTGCCACGCAGTGGGACTGAAACCAAACCCATGTGGTTGGGAAGAAAACTTCTTACCACACAGCCATGCCTATCATCATCATCATCATCATCATTATTATTTAGCATCCATTTTCCATGCTGGCATAGGTTAGATGGCTTGGCTAGTACTGGTAAGCTGGAGGGCTGCACTAGGTTCCTGTCTGATTTGGCTTGGTTTCTGTGGTTCAATGCCCTTCCCAATGTCAACCACTCCCTAGAGTGTCCCGGGTACCCTTTATGTCTCACCGGTACTGGCCACAACTACTTAGTTTGGCATGTCTTCTCAACCACTGCAAATCCTATATATATATATATATATATATATATATATATATATAT
>NC_069007.1:12097129-12099457 GCF_001194135.2 Octopus bimaculoides
TATATATATATATATATATAGATAGATAGATAGATAGATACAAATAGGCACAGGAGTGGCTGTCTGGTAAGTTGCTTGCTTACTAACCACATGGTTCCAGGTTCAGTCCTACTGCATGATACCCTGGGCAAGTGTCTTCTATTATAGCCTTGAGCCAACCAAAGCCTTGTGAGTGGATTTGGTAGATGGAAACTGAAAGAAGCCTGCCGTATATATATTATTATATATGTGTATGTTTGTGTATCTCTGTTTGTCCCCCACTATTATCGCTTGACAACTGGTGCTGGTGTGTTTAGGACCCTGTAACTTAGCAGTTTGGCAAAAGACAGTAATAGAATAAGTACTAGGCTTACAAAGAATAAGTCCTGGGGGTCGATTTGTTCGACTAAAGGTGGTGCTCCAGCATGGCCGCAGTCAAATGACTGAGACGTGTAAAAGAGTAAGAGTATATCAGGAGAAGTGTTAATGCTGTTCCCCCTGGATGAAGGGGATTGACCTGCAAGAGCCCTGTGCCGGTGCCGCATAAAAAAAGCACACGTGTCGGGGCCACATAAAAGCACTTGTGCTAGTGATACCCTAAAAGCACCCAGCACACCATTTTAAAGTGGTTGGCATTAGGAAGGGCATCCAGCTGTAGAAACCATGCCTAAATCAGACTGGGACCTGGTGCAGCCCTCCAGCTTGCCACCAGCTCTGGTCAAACCGTCCTACCCATGCCAGCATGGTAAACGGACATTAATTGATGATGATGATGATTATATCCATTCTGCTGACTGAGATACGATCGCTTGAATTTTCTGACTTAGGAATTCTCAGACAACTATATGTATGTGTATGTGTACAGAGTGGGTTTTATTTTGTGCAAATGTGAACACACACACACACATGCAACACAGGTTTACAGACATGCTCTCACACGAGTATGTATATATGTGTGTGTGTGTGTGTGTGTGTGCATTATCTGTTTATGTATGTGTCTGTGTTACTATATAAGTAAGTACACTTTTTTCATACAAAGTCTCACTCACTCACACACACACACACACGCACAAACAAGTTTGTGATGGAAAATTGACAAAGAAAATCTCTAAACAACTGACGAAAGGGGAAAGCAGAGAAAGAGAGAGTGAAAGATGGATAGATAAATAGAGATGGAGATAGACACAGAGAGAGAGAGATAGATAGATAGATAGGTAGGTAGGTAGGTAGATAGATAGAGAGAGAAAGAGATAGACAGATAGATAGAGGCACAGACAGACAGATAGATAGACCGATGGGTGGATAGATAGATAGATAGACAGACAGACGGATAGATAGACGGATGGACAGACAGACAGACACGTAGACAGATAGACAGACACACAGATAGATAGATCAATCAATGGATAGATAGATCGATAGATATATAGACGCAGACAGAAAGATAGATATGTATACATGTATGTATGCATGCATGCTTGTATGTAGGTAGGTAGATAGGTAGGAAGGCAGGCAGACAGGCAGGCAGACAGGCAGGCAGACAGGCAGGCAGACAGGCAGGCAGGCAGACAGGCAGACAGGCAGGCAAGTTGATGGCTAGCTGGAGAAATCCACTGATACACAGAAAGCTGGGTAGTGGCAAGTTTATAAAAGTTTGCTGGAATGGTTGAGCATCTGAATAAATACTATCAAGCATTCTAATTTCACTCCTCTACATTCTGAGTTCAAATCCTATCAAATGTTGTCTGTAGTTTTCATTCTTCTTGGATCAACAAAACCCTACCAAAACATGTTCAATCCATTGCTCTCTCTCTCTCTGTCACTCTCTCTGCTTCTCTCTCTCGTTCTCTCATTCTCTGCTTCTCTCTCTCTCTCTCTCTCTCCCCCCCCAACTCCCTGCTTGCTTTTATAGAAATAATATCACAACTATATTCTCTCCCTTCTCTTCTTTTATGCCTCTCTCTCCCTCTCTCTCACATTGCCTGCCTCTTCCCACCTCCATCCTTAACTTCTCTGCTCTCTTACTTCCTCTTCTCTCTCTCTCTCTCTTGCATTCTCCCTATATATCTATGTGTGTGTGTTTGTGTGTATATATTATTCCTCTCTCTCTCCCCCTCCTCTCTCCTTTTTCTCTGGTTGTTTGTTCTCTCATTCTATAACTACAACTACCACCACCACTACCACCACTACCACCACCACTACTACTACTACTACTACCTCTGCTGATGGTGGTGCTGGTGATGGTGCTATTACTACAGATGCTGTTGCTGCTGCTGTTACTACTACTACTGCATTTCTCTCCTTATCATGTGATTTACCTTAAATAATCAGTCACTTCTTCTCTTTCTC
>NC_069007.1:12099718-12100398 GCF_001194135.2 Octopus bimaculoides
AAGCGTGCAGTGAGGGGCTCGCATGGATCTGCAACATGGGTGAAAAGAAGGACCAGTTGGAAAAAGGGGAGAGGGGCGTGGTGGAAAAATTGGGGGTGGGGAGGATAATGATGTTAGTCAGAGCTTGTGACCTCTGACCTCTCCCAAAATATTGGGTTGCTATGCATTTCAATTATTGAACTGTCGTGATGGATGCGCACACACACACACTTTTTCCTGCTGGCATGCACAACAACATACACATATGCAGACACACATATTCTGTCTCTTTCTCTCTCGCTATGCATTTGCATTTATATACATACACACACATATATATATACACACACACACACACACACATATATATATGTGTCTGTGTGTATGTATGTATATGTATATATATATATATGCTTTTTTCATGTCAAGCCATAATGAAAGCAATTTTACATTAAATTGAAGGATTTCTCAGTACTTTTTGCAGGTTACATATCTTTTATTCTTTTACAATAATAATATCAACAGTGACTTTGAAGTTTTAGCCAGCCTGCTTAGCATTCATCTTATATATGTGTCTGTTCTACATGTACATTCCTTAGTATTGGATGCATTTTTAAAATGTATTCAGTAACTGAACGCCATGCATCCCAACTTTTGTTAACAGTAAGTTTATATATATATATATATATATATATATATAT
>NC_069007.1:12100663-12109946 GCF_001194135.2 Octopus bimaculoides
GTTCCTTTCTGTTGAAGAGCGTAGGCTCAAATCGTTAAAGACTTTCAATTCCCGAGCGTTATACTAATACATCTGTTTGTTTTCTACACCACACCTGTCTTCATCTGTTGTTTTTTTGTGAATTCTCCCTATATATATATATATATATATATATATATATAAACCTAGTAACCAGTTGATCTAGCAATCAGGGCCTCATCTCAGTGAGGAGGGCCAATGTGCAATAATGCCGTTAAGAGGAAGGCCCCATAGCAGCATTCATTCATTTTCTCCTGATAACTCCATAAGCTTGCTAGCATATGGTGTGCAGAGCTTTCAACTTGTAGCACTTGCATCTGCAAGTTGTTTGCAAAAAATCTTTAAAAAAAGAAAAAAATATATATATATGTAGCAAATCGCTTTATTTCATTCTGCTCCAGTTCATTCAGCTGTAGAAACGAGATGCAACATCACTGGTGCCGAGTCGTTTTGGTGTTTGCCTTTCTCTTGGAAAACATTGGTAGCGTGGAAAGGGGAGATGGTATGCATGGGCGACTGCTGGTCATCCATAAGCAACCTTGCTAAGGCTGGTGCTTTGGAGGGTAACTTTTTAAGTGCAATCCCACGGACATTCATAACCAAAGGGGGGCTTTTTATATACATATGTATATGTGTGGGTGTTTTTCTTCCAGGCAGGCACAGGCACAAAACAACATACATGCATATCCACATTTTGCAACATAAACACATTCGCATATGTGCAGAGAAATGCATGTATATACAAACCTTTGCTTGCTACATGTCTATATCTAACCAGAACTGTATGCAAATTCAAAATACAAAAACATGTAGACACCCACAGGAAATGTATCTATCTGTCTAATATGTATGTATGTATGTATGCATGTATGTATATATGCATGTATATATGTATGTATGTGTGTATGTATGTATGGTTTTCTTTTGTTTTTAGTTCTTTGAATTCTTCCTCTGAGTAAGGAGCTAATTTGTGATGAAGATACAAATTTCCATCATTAGAAGGCAGATAATGAAAGCAAATTTATATTTTAAACTTGAGAAAAGTCTTGTATATTTTAACTGTTCCACTTACAGATTGTATTTGTAATGTATGATTCAGTTGGTTGGTTTCTTTTTCTGAAAATCCAAACTTATCCAGATTGTTCTATATTTTAGAGATGAGGAATTTTGCACATTATTTACATTGGACAGATATGTGTCCTCATCTTGTCTGTTGTTACCACAATGTTTTGGCTGATTTACTCTCCAGCCTTCATCAGGTGTCCAGGCAGTGCCTTAATAATAACATCATCAGCAAAAATACCTTAGGAATGAGAACCCAGGGTTGGGTTCAAAATTCCACCAGGACACCTGATGAAGGCTGGAGAGTAAATTAGCCGAAACGTTGTGGTGACAACAAACAAGGTGAGGACACATATCCATCCAATGTAAATAATATACAGAATTATCCAGATTGTCTCTTAGGCATTTACTGACAAGACCAAGTGCTCCAATTATTACTGGCATAAATGTGAATTTCTTATTTGGATATAGAAGCTAGAGTTTTCAAAGCAATTGTCCATAGTTATCTTCTTTCTCCTTGATTGTATGTATCTATGTATGTATGCATGCATGTATGAATGAATGAAGGAAGGAAGGAAGGAAAGAAAATAGTACGGTAAAGTTGCTGTGAGGGGTGGAAAATCCAATGCTTCAGACAGTGTCCTTCTTTAAGGAGAATTTGGAAGGAGAGAAATTAATGACTGCAATTTTTTTTTTCGGGTAGCAAAAAGACAATGGAACACTTTGCTGTTCCTCATTAATTTCCCTTCTTTTAACTTAACCTCTGCAGAAGGACCCTCTCTGAGATGTTGAGATTTTCCATTCCTCATGACAAGTTAGTTGTTCTTTTTTTTATCAATTATACTACATAATATAATTCTTGCCAGTGCAGACCCACACCCCGGGCATTTGCTAAGCCCCTGCAACCCCTGCAGGGGCCTCTGAAGTTGAGGAGCCCCATGTTAAGATCAAAGTACATAGATGAGTCATCTATTTACTTTGGTTAAGATGTTGAACAAGAATTAAACTATGTTAATTGAAAATTTCAAGAAATAAAATGGTAATACATTGTACCTGCAAAAGTTCTTGTAAAAATATTACATTGTACCATGAACATGTGCCAGGCTGTGTGGATTGTCTTTGATATCTATTGAACATGAACTTAGCTCTCAGTTCGATTATTCTGAATTGATCAATGATTTCAGGTAGCAAAAAGTGTGCCGTGCTTGTCTTTGAAAATTGCCTGGATTATAAATGTGCTCTTTTATTCATTTCTGGTAGTTTTACTTATTGAAATTTGTAATAGACCGAAATACATTTAACTTGTACTTTTAAAGATGTTATACTGAACTTCAGAAAGAATAAAGTAAAATGTAGCCATGAATAAAAGGTGCACAGGTTCTGAATTTTGATTGAAGAGATAGGGTCTCGAAACAAAAAGCTGCAGGGGGCCTCTAAAAGTCATGCAATGGAGCTGCCTACACCAGCCCCTTTAGACTCAGTTTCAACGTGTGTGTGTGTGTGTGTGTGTGTGAAAGAGAGAGAGAGAGTTTGTATGTGTGTGTATACATAATTAATAAATATTTATACACAGCAGTGTGTATTAAAATTTTAAGATAAATTGAAGTAGTAAAACTACAGCTGTTTTAAGACCTTTGATGTAAATCTTTAAACATATGTAAAGATATGTGGTTATTCTCTTTGCACCCAGACAAGACAAAGGATCTTCTTTTTTATATATATGTATTTATATATATTTATGTGTATATATATATATATATATATATAATTTAAAATTATTTAAAATTATAATACAGGGTATCAAGAGATACCACCACGCTGAAAAAATAGCAGTCAAATCCTGACTCCAAAACCACAATAAATGTCCGCAAGGCACGATTAGCGAAGACGAAGACCAAATAAACCAGTAAAAAATAATAAGATAATTTCAAATCCTGGATTTCTGGCTTTGCATAAATGCTCTGCCTTCATCAGTGAAATATACTCAAGTACATAAATACAAATACATGCATATAAACAGTATACTTACATATACGGATGTGTGTTTATTGTGCGAAAACACCTAAAGCTCCATGAGGTCCCGGCAAGGGGTGGTGGCGACCCCTGTTGTACTCTTTCACCCCAACTTTCTCTCACTATTTCTTCCTATTTCTTGAGTAACGCTGCGATGGGCTGGCGTCCCGTCCAGCTGGGGGGAACACATACGTCATAGAAACTGGGAAACTGGGCCCACGAGCCTGGATAGGCTTTAAAAGGGCACATAATAAAAAAATAAATATATATATATATCACATACGCACACACACACATATATATATATATATATATATCATTATTATTTAGAACTGTTTGGCTTCGTCCCATGCAACTTAAAGTTTTGAAGGGTCCTTGCAGAAACCTGGTTAGTTGGGCTGAGTCATAACTCCTACTAAATGTGTTGAGCACTTCTTTCATTTGTCCACTCACTTGCATACATGTGTATATATACTTGTGCATATTCACGCATGTGTGTGTGTGCATGCATGTGTCTGTGTCTGATTAGGTGCCAAATAGCAAAGAAGTTTTCTTGGCATCATGGGTCATGGTCATTTTGAATGAACCCCTAGGTTAACCCATGCCTAGATGAGAGAAGTTGGGCAAATGGAGATTGTGCAGAAGCCTACTGCGTGGATTGTACTCGTACTTGGAAAAGGTACCTGTTACATACTCTGTGTCACCTTAATTCTGTCTGAGAATTACATGAAGGGTATTTATGTCTGTGGAATACTCATCCACTTACTAATACAATGAGCTGGTGAGTGTATGGTTAAGAAGTTCAGTTTGCAACCATGTGGTTTCTAGTTCAATCCCAATTTGTGTCATCTTTGGCAAATGTCTTCTACTGCAGTCCAAGGCCATCCTATGTCTTGTGAGTAAATTTGGTGGATGGAAAGTGTGTGAAAGCCTGTTGTGTGTGTGTGTGTGTGTGTGTGTATAGGTTCGTCAACATCCCATTACTCTGTAAGGAGCATAAGGTTAGTTTCCTGGTTTGTCTGGTGTATATATTCTTCCCTGGATCAGGTGGTAGTCCATCGCAAGGTTACTCACATTTGTCAGCTGAGGGAACTGGAGCAACGTGAAATGAAGTGTTTTGCTCAAGAATGCAATACACTGCCCAGTCTAGGAACATCTATGTGGTCATTCGGACTGCTAGAAATAGCAGCCAAAAACATCTGACTCTGAGGAAGTATAGGGCTGATTACTCAGTTTCCATGGTGACTGAGTGACTGAGATCGCAACATTCCTCTCTGAACGGAACCCCAGTCCTTTGCATTTTTGCCAGCTGAGGGAACTGGAGCAACATGGAATGAAGTGTTTTGCATGAAAACAATTCTAGAATCGAAACCACAATCATGAGTCTATCACTCTAAAAGCTAACCCAGCTTGTTTCCTGGTGTGCTTATTTGCTTCATGCTCTTGCTTGGTGGCACTGGGGTCATCCCAGGTTAGTGGTCCCAGAGACATCATCGTGTATGGAGCCGACTAGATGTGGCAGTACTCTCCATCACAAACAGTCTCATGCCAGCCCCTCTGCATCTTCTGGAGTTCTTCCCCAATCATGTCCAGCCATCTGGCGTGGGGCCTGCCATGAGCCTGCTGCTGGTGTATCGAATGAGAGTATAGCCTTGTGTGTGTATGAGTGCACTCGCACGCGCGTGTTTGTCGTCCCTGCTGCTTGACAACCGGTGTTATTTTTACAACCCTGTAACTTAGCCAATCTGTCAAAGACAGGGATTAAATAAGTACAAGACTTTAAAAATAACCACTGGGGTCGATTTATTTGACTGATCCCTACAAGGAAGTGACCCAGGATGGCCACAATCCAGTGACTGAAAGAAGTAAAAGATAAAGCAAAATTGTACAGTTTTACTAAGAGGATCAACTTGGCAGAAATTTTTTGAAAAATTTAAGAACCCCTATAATTGACCAAGTCAAAAAACAATGGGATTCAAATTTCCTTTTTCTAGAAAACATGAGGAAAAAAATCTAAACCTGAGACCTTATCCCTGAAGAGTCTGTTTGACCCTTATATTACATTTTAGAAACCTATGTCTATAACTGTAGCCTACAACATACATACATACATAATATATATATATATATACACATGTGTATATCTTTATGTCTGTATGCATATATGTATTTATGTATGTGTGTGTGTATATCTGTGTACATATATACATGTTTCAGAAGTGTGCATGTGTGGGCCTGTCCCTGTGTGTGTGTGTGTATGTGTGTCTACTGGATTAGTACTGACCTAGGGCTAAACAACATTACCATCACCACCATCATAGTCGAGACTTTCTGCAGTCATTCAAAATGCTAGAAAGAGTGACCAAATCTTCCTCAAAGTCACATGCTATGTTCTTAAAAATGGGACGACATTTTGCTTAATGTCAAGAAATATGATTGGATAGTCATGGTTGGATCATCTGTGACCATTCGTCTGGGAGGGGACTAGTCGATTACATTGATCCCAGTGTTTCACTGGTACTTAATTTATCAACCCCGAAAGGATGAACAGCAAAGTCGACCTTGGTGGAATTTGAACTCAGAATGTAAAGATAGACGAAATGCTAAGCATTTTGCCTGGCATGCTAACGATTCTGCTAGCTCACCACCTTAATAATAGTAGTAGTAATAATAATGATAATAATAATAACCCTTTCTACTATAGGCACAAGGCCTGAAAATTTGGGGGAGGAGGATAGTTGATTACATCAACCCCAGTATCCAGCTGGTACTTTTGGACTCGAAATGTTGTGGCAGATGAAATACTGCTAAGCGTTTCTCCCAGAATGCTAATAATTCTGCCACCTTGCTACCTTCAACACCATCAACATTACCATTATCTTCAACCCCCCAACACCAACTTCAACATTACCACCACCACCACCAGCACCACTCCTATCCAGACCCCTCTGCTGTAGCAGATCTTTTGACATGGTGCCAGTTGATTAGCTAAATCTTTTCTTTATTCCGGCCCCTTTCTTCTGCTATGGAAATAGAAAGGATTCTTGGCAAGTAGTCTCTTCATCAAGGCTGACCCAACACAACCAGATCTGCCTTCCCTCTAGCATGTCCCCTGCTCTATTTCACCCCCGCCCCAACCGCCACATTTCTTACTCATCACCAAAGACTATGTCTTTGGATTCTCATGTCTTACATTCTTGGCAATGGTGTCTGTGAATGACATCGGTTTGGCTTTTGGACCCCCACTTGTCAATAAAACTACTTTAGAGTGGAGCCAATGTGACAGAGGCCATTGATTGCGTGTGAATGTATATATATATATTTATGCATCTACATTTTCAATTTCTTTTATATATCTATATCTTTGTCTATTTATATCTATCTATTGGTATATATAAATATGTATGTGTGTGTGTGTATATATATATATATATACATACACACACATTCACGTATACACACTCACTATATATATATATATATATATCGTGGCTGCGCAATGGTCCAGTGTTTAGGGCAGCGGATTCCTGGTCATAGGATTGCGGTTTCAATTCCTAGACCAGGCGTTGTAAGTGTTTATTGAGTGAAAACACCTAAAGCTCTATGAGGCTCCGGCAAGGAGTGGCGTGAACCCTGCTGTACTCTTTCACCACAACTTTCTCTCACTCTTTCTTCCTGTTACTGTTGTACCTGTATTTCAAAGGGCCAGCCATGTCACACTCTGTGTCACACTGAATCTCCCTGTGACATTAAGGGTACATGTGTCTGTGGAGTGCTCAGCCACTTGCAAGTTAATTTCATGAGCAGGCTGTTCCATTGATTGGATCAACTGGAACCCTCATCGTCATAACTGACGGAGTGTCACGATATATATATATGTGTGTGTGTATATATACGATATATACACACTGTGCTTTCAAATGGTTTCCTTTTACCAAATCCACTCACAAGGCATTGGTCAGTCTGGGGGCTATAGCAGTAGACACATGGGCAAGGTACCATGCAGTGGGACTGAACTTGCAACAACCTGGTTGGAAGGTCAGCTTCCTATCCACTCTCCCATGCCTCCACACAAATGATAATACTGACAGACAGAAACCCCTTACAGCATCCAATTCTCTCGCTAATCACACCCTAGTAGCACCCTTCTTTCTTTCTCTCCTTCTTTCTTTCTTCCCCTTTTTTTGTTTTTTGGAAACACTAAATTATAAAACATACTGAATACTGTTATACAAGAGAAATTATGTCTGGAAAGACAAGATGGTCATTGTTGGAATGTCTTTGATCAATGTTCTACTGAATCAGGTCTGACCTGGAACTCATCTTACAGCAACAATCTGCAGGAATTTAACTCGAGCATCAACCGCATCAATGTGGGTGGGCCGATAAGGATTAACCATGCCAAATCCCCGTTATCGAACTGATGTAAAAGAGTTAAGTAACAACAACAGCGGCTGCAGTATAATGCATCAAACGATGCATCCGTCTGTCTTCGATACAACATGCTGCATGCTTGCAACAACAGCAAACAACAACGACAAGGACGCCAATTGCAGAGAGGGAGATGGAATTTCATGCACGGATGCATGATGCAAGCATGTCCTCTTAGGTACTGCAATAGCACTGCGCAATGTGAAAATGCATACACATACACACACACAAACACACACACACATACATACATACATATGTATGTATATATGTATATGTGTGCGTGTGGTGTGTATGTATGTATATTTGTATATATACACACATACATATGCATATGTGTATTCTAGTATGTGCATGCATATACTCACCCATACATACACACACTCACACTCACACACACACACATATATACATATATATGTATACATATATGTGCATGTATGTATATTTGTATATATATACACACATATGCATATATGTATTCCAGTATGTGCATGCATATACACACACACACACACACACTCACACACACATATATACATACATACATATGTATATATATGTATATATCAGACTGGAGCCTGGTGTTGCCATCCGGTTTCACCAGTCCTCAGTCAAATCGTCCAACCCATGCTAGCATGGAAAGCGGACGTTAAACGATGATGATGATGATGATGATGATGTATGTGTATGTATATTTGTATATATACACAGTATGTGCTTGCATATACACACTCACTCACACACATACATACACATAGGCATGTACAAATTTCGTGCCGTAATGGATATCTGAATGAAACCACCAGCATGCGTGATAGTATTTCCAGCTCAGTTGCTAGGTGTGTATATGTATACATATGCATATGTATGCTATATGTATGCTATAAGGATATGATAATGTTCTCGTATGGAATGAGTCATAGCTATCATTTGATATAGAATATATACCATATCAATATCGATATCATATTCCCAGGACTGATATTATGTTTATGTCATGTGTGTATTATATAAATATTAAATGAACCATGTATCGATTTTTACGTCACACACACACATATATTATCGGAAGTATCATGACGGTATATATTATATCATGAGGTGAATCATGGATATACCATATGATATAACAGAAATCCTGTGTTGATATCGTCTGGTAGTTTCATGGATAATATCCTGTGGCAGAGGGTGGGTATGTGTATATCATATATATCATTATCATCATATAACAGCTGTTTTCCATGCTGGCATGGGTTGGACGGTTTGACAGGATGTGGTGAGGTGCAGGTGTACATAAGGCTCCAGCGTCAGCTTTGGTATGGTTTCTGCAGCTAGATGCCCTTCATAATGCCAACCAATTTATGGATGGTGCTTGCCAACCAATGGCACTAGTGACATCACTGAGTAATTTGCAAGACAACGGAGGCTATAATATATATTAATATATACACATGTACATACATACACACACATTTACATATATATATACACACACACACACACACTTATATAGACACATTTATACATATATATATATAGGCGCAGGTATGGGGGTATGTGACAAGGAACTTGCTTTCCAACTACATGGCTCTGGGTTCAATCCCACTGTGTGGCATTTGGACAAGTGTCTTCTATTATAGACACAAGGCCAACCAAAGCCTTGTGAGTGGTTCTGATAGGCAGAAAGTGAAGGAAGCCCATCAGATGATTGAAACAAGTAAAAGAATAAATGAATATATATATATATATATATATA
>NC_069007.1:12109956-12111025 GCF_001194135.2 Octopus bimaculoides
TATATATATATATATATATATATAGTTACACACACAGGCATTTACACATGCAAGTGGGTTGCTGAAAAGGTCCTCGCTTGAAGGGTATCACGAAAGGCCTAGTTGGAGGCCCAACCTTCTGTGTTCTTTTACACAGCTTAGAAAAACTGCAGGACCGTTGCAATAAGTGTGTGAATCTAAGAAGGGAATATGTTGAATAAAATCATAATTAACTGATCCTCCTGTATTTTCTTTTACTCAAAGCCAGAAACTTTTCAATACAAGTGTGTGTGTGAGTGAGAGAGAGAGAGAGAGTGTGTATGTGAGTTTGTGTGTGCATGCATGTATGTATATATGTTTGTGTGTGTGTGTGTGTGTGTGCACCATTCAAGTCACTGTGAAAAGGTGACTTAACCCCCACACTGTCACTGTAATCTTCGATATACAACAATCTCCTCTTGCAATATGGCTCATGGTTCTGAGCAGTGATTGCTACTGTTGCATCAGTCTGCATGTCATGCACATCTGATGTACATTTGTAACAACAAAAACATCACTACTTTCACACTTTCATAGTTTCCTCATATGTGAAGGTTGCCAATAAGGCTTAGTCCAGACATCTAACTACAAGAGTCCTCCTGTTGTCCCCTGTCCAAGAACTGTGCACACAAATCTCCTGTTTCTGCTGCTCTTTAATAAATACAATCCTCAGATGTCCCACAATTACAAGAAATAATTGCCTCTACAGACAAACACAAACAAACAGGTGCAGAAGTGGCTGTGTGGTAAGTAACTTGCTTACCAACCACATGGTTCCAGGTTCCTTCCCACTGTGTGGCACCTTGGGCAAGTGTCTTCAACTATAGCCTTGGGTTGATCGAAGCCTTGTGAGTGGATTTGGTAGATGGAAACTGAAAGAAGCCTGTCGTATATATGTATATATATATATATATATATATACATATATATGTATGTCTGTGTTTGTCCCCCCAACATCGCTTGACAACCGATGGTGGTGTGTTTACATCCCCGTAACATAGCGGTTCGGCAAAAGAAACCGATAGAATAAGTACTAGGCATCCAAAGAATA
>NC_069007.1:12111987-12112643 GCF_001194135.2 Octopus bimaculoides
CTATCAGCCATTTTGTATTTTGTATTCCTATTGTATGTGTCTACGCATGCGTGTCCTTCAATGTGTCTATGTCTTTTGTAAGTGCATGTGTGTATGGGGAGTGTCTGTATCACCTAGGGTTTCGCTGGAGCTGGCTTGGTTTCTATGACTGGATGCCCTTCCTAATACCAACCTCTTTACAGAGAGTACTGAGTGCCCCTTATGTGTCATCAGCATGGGTGCCTATTACATGTCACTGGCACAGGTGCCTTTTCGGTGTCACCAGCACTGGCAACGACTACAATTTCACTTAGTTTGATGCGTTTTCTCAAACACAGCAAACCGCAACAATTGTCAATCATTTATATACACTTTTAGCAGTGCAGGTGTGTACACATGCATATAATGATTATGATAATTACAACATTAATGATGATATCTTATGTGGTGCTCAGGTGCACCACAATTCATAGAAGTGTAAATGTAAATATTTATATACATATATACACACGTTTTCATGTCCGTGTTACAATATCTTTTAAAAGTTCATTTCTAACCCAAGGCGTTCTTTGTTATTGTCTTCCTGTAAAAACCTTTCATTGCTGATTTAATTGGCAAACACACATTTACGCATATATATATATATATATATATATATATATATATATATATATATA
>NC_069007.1:12113123-12119289 GCF_001194135.2 Octopus bimaculoides
CTTCTATCTTAATGAATAAAAATTCTTCTGATAGAATAAATGGGTTAATAGAAACCAATGTAGCAAAGAACACAAAATAACTGTGGTTAGCTCCTGTTTTTAAGGCATGCTTTCCCTGATGAGAAGGTTACAATTTTAATATCAAAGATCCCTATGGATCACACAGGTTGTAATCCTTTGAAACATATGTAGGAATAAAGTATGCAATTATAACATGCGTTTTCTCCAATCCTTAAATTCTTATATATATATATATATGTGTGTTTGTGTGTGTGTGTGTGTGTGTGTGTACATATATATACTCTGTCTCTGTGTCTGTGTGTATATATATATACACGCAGGAGTGGCTGTGTGGTAAATAGCTTGCTTACCAGTCACATGGCACTGGGTTCAGTCCCACTGCATGACATCTTGGGCGAGTGTCTTCTACTATAACCACAGGCCGACCAAAGCCTTGTGAGTGGGTTTGGTGGACAGAAACTGAAGGAATCCATTGTACATATATATATATATGTGTGTGTTTGTTTGTGTGTCTGTGTTTGTTCTCTACCGTCGCTTGACCTCCGATGGTGGCTTGTCTGTGTCCCCGTAAATTAGTGGTTCAACAAAAGAGGGTGATAGAATAAGTACTAGGTTTACAAAGAATAAATTTTGGGATCGATTTGTTCGACTAAAGGTGGTGCTCCAGCATGGCTGCAGTCAGATGACTGGGATAAATACAAGAATATATATATATATATACTCTTGTTTGTGCATACACACACACCCGCACACACACACAGCTAAACACATGTCTGTGTATATATATATATATATAAATATATATATATATATATAAGTGCAGGCATTTCTCTGTGGTTAAGAGATTCTCTTTTCAACCTTACAGTTCTCAGTTTGTTTACAGCTAGCAGCTGATGTGAAAACAAGGAGATCCAAACACACTCACATGGATATGCACACATGGACACACACATGCATACACACAGGACACACTCACTCACACACAGACACGTACATGTTGCACTGTTTAGCTTCTTTCTAGCAGATTCTCTTATAAGAATTTGGTTGGCCCTTAATGCGTATGCAGTTTGACTGAATCCAAAACCATATGGTTCTAAAGCAAACTGCAGGTGTGCTAAGTAGCTTACTGACCAAGCACATGGTTTTGGGTTCAGTCCCACTGCGTAGCACCTTGGGCAAGTTTCTTATACTATAGCCTCAGGCCGACCAATACCTTGTGAGTGGTTTTGGTAGACGAAACAGAAAGAAGCCCGTCATGTGTATATATGTGTGTGTGTGTGTCTGTCTATATATATATATATATATATATATATATATATATATATATATATATATATATATATATATATATATATATATATATATATATACATACATATATATACATACATACATACATACATACATATGTATATATATGTTTGTGCATCTGTCCTTACCAAGCTATAAAAAGAAAAATCCTTGGGTCGATACATTTGACTAAAACTTTTTCTGGTGGTGCTCCAGTATGACCACAGTCTAATGACTGAAACAAGTAAAAGATAAAACATTGAAGGTATATAAATATAGATATTTCTATGTATATGTGTGTGTATATTGGGTCATCGTGGAAGTCTGAGTCTCCCAACAACGGAGTTTTGTTTTGTTTTGTAGGTTTTTTTTTCTTCCTCTGCCATGTTATTTTACATCCTTTCAACGAATGTAACATTGAAATCACGTGTACACAGCTCTTTTCCCCACAAAAGGAAAGACTTGGCTGCTATTTCAGGTCCTTTATTGCAAGTAGCTGTTACATGGTGGCAGGTTGTGTTAGAAATAGCAGCCAAATCTTTGGAGGTGAGATATGTTGAATGCACTTTGGGAAAAAAAACTATTTCATACCGAGGTTATGAATGTGTCTTTTACGAAATATTTTCCATATTTTTGAAGTCATTTTCACTTAAAAATATCTAATGGAAAGATTAGAGTTTCTTCCCTTTTGAGGTTAAGTTATTTTCCTAGTATTTTCCCATCATGCACCATTTTGGATATTTATACCCCAAAACGCCAAATATCTCAGTAACTACTGGTCTGATTTACACAAAACTTGTTTTATTCCGTTCGTATTCATATATCAGGAGAACTTTACTTTCAAAGCACTTTCTCATTACGCGCCAGTTTAGCCGTGTAACATTGCAAGCAAGCAAGCAAGATTGAACTTCACTTTTAATGTATTATAGACCTCTCTCTTTCTCTCTCTCTCTCTCTCTCTCTCTATATATATATATATATATATATATATATATAAATTCATAAATGAGAGAGAATTCCAATATCATGACAAGTTGTTTTTAAGTTACAAGACAATTTATCATGATATTAGAATTTTCTTATTGTTAAATAAAACTTCATCAAACTATTTTTTCACTTCTTATCTTTTCCTCTTGTATCATACTATTTATTTTGTATGTTTGGTAGATTGATACGTTAAGAAGCTTTTTTTATGAATACTACCGGATTACTTATATCCATCAACTGCGACATATATATATATTCACACACAGACACATATATATACATATATACATACATATTCTCCCACACAGACCTTATATAATCATTCCTTGCTTGCTGTTGAATGGTGATGGAGTTGCGGTGGAGCCATCATGATAAGGGATTCATCTGGGTATCAGTCTTTGGTCTGAACACAGCTGACTTCTTCTGGGGACAGAGAGAGAGAGAGAAAGAGAATTTAATCATGAACTGATGCTTCTATTTACTGGCCCACGACAAGGACAAATGACAAAAGGTGACTGATAGAATATGAATTCAGACTGCATGAAGCCAGAACAACAAATGCCATAAAATCATCCTATCCAATATTCCAATCAAAATTTACCATCGTCATCATATTCCTTATTATCATCATCATCATCATCATCATCATATATTTATACACACACACACACACACACACATATTTCGTGTTTTTCCATGGTTTCTTTTGATTCTTTGTTTGTTTTTAGTGCTTAACCAGTGTTTGATATGTAAAGCTTTGATACGTAAATGTCGAACGATGAAATAAGCATTCAACACCGCATTGTAATTCACAAATACAGAAATTACATATCCCCCCAACGCGGTGTTGAGCACTCATTTTATCATTCGACATTTACATATATATATAGTGAATCCAAACAAGAACAAGCAAGAAAAAACACGAAGAAATAACAATGCAAGGGCACTCAGGAAAAGAAAGGAAAGAAATAGGATATATATATGTATGTATGTAGGTGCAGAAGTGGTTGCATGGCAAATAGCTTGCTTACCAACCACATGGTTCTAAGTTCAGTCCAACTGCATGGTACCTTGGGCAAGTGACTTCTACTATAGCCTTGCACTGACTAATGCCTTGTGAGTGGATTTGGTTGACAGAAACTGAAAGAAGCCCGTCATATATGTGTGTGTGTGTCTGTCCCCCCCCCCCACACACACACACCATTGCTTGACAACTAATATATATTTACATCCCTTTAACCTAGCAGTTCGGCAAAAGAGAACAATGGAATAAGTCCTGGGGTCAGTTTGTTGAAACGAATAAAAGAGTAAAAGAGAATATATATATATATATATATATATACACACACATACATAAATACATACACACACACACACATATATATATATATTGAAAAAGGTGTGAGATCCTTGGTACAGTTAGATATATTTGAAAAAATAAAAAAAATGACTTCACTGATAGTTCTAATTAGTTTAATTTATTATTTTTTAATAATATAAACTTTAGTTCATAGATCTAGTAAGTTCTTTTTGTAGAGATTTTTTTTTCAAAATTCCTCAGTAGATAGATAGATGGATGGTTGAAACACAGACGGACAGATAGATAACTAGATACATAGATAGATGGATAGATAGATAGATATAGATATATAATGCATACATACATACAATATTATACACACACACACACACACACACTCACATGCTCAGTGGAAACCAGAAAACACTGTTTCTGGCCAATGTATTTGGTAAATGAAATTAGGGAAGAAATTAAGCTGCGCATCTTGCTCCCTTGCTGAATCTCTCTGAAGGGAGTTGGCCATAATGGTGTGTTAGTATTTGATATGCAGTGAGAAGGAAAGATTGAGCAAGGAATCAACAGTGTTGGAGGCTGAATGTAATCTGCATTTAACCATTCAATAGAATTATTGCAGTCTTCAGAGATTTTTACTAAGTCAATTATTTGTAATGTTTGTTTTTCATTCTATTGTAACACTCTTTTCACATGTTATCATGTGTTGCTGTATATATATATAATTCGTGTATGTTTCATGCATGTTTGTGTGTGTGTATATATATACATACACACACACACACACACATATATATATATATATATATATATATATATATACACACATATGCAAATAGATATATGTCTATATGTATGTGCATATTTATGTACACATGTATGTGAATATACATATAAGTAAGTGTGTGTGTGTGTGTGTGTGTGTATATAGATAGACAGATAAATAAATAGATTGAAAGGTAGATAGATAGCTACATAGCTAGCTAGTTAGATAGATATATAAATAGATAGATAGATAAATGGATAAATCGATAGATAGAGGGATATATCTTTATTAGTCACACAGAGGGACAAAATACAACGTAGAGCTTTTCTTTACGAAAGAAAAAAAAAGAAGAAAATAGACAGAAGAGATGGAAAAAATTCCCATCAAAAGGGATTGCATAAAAAAAGAAAGAATCCATTCAAAAGGGATTGTGTATCACAGAACAGAGTAAAAATGTGGAAAACAGATTAGGCTTATCCATAGAAAGTAAAGCCTTTGAAAAAGATCATGGTAAACTCAGGCAGGGCGGGAAAAACACATGAGAGCAAAGTGCTCTCTCTCTCTCTCTTTTGGATGTACAGGATCATGCTCAAAGTTGTTTCGTCATTCACATGTACCATCTTTGCTAGATTCACCCACCTTTTATCGAAGCTTTCATGAGACAAAACTTGTCTCTCTCTATTCTCACCTTCCTTTTCAAGTGGTACTTGAAAAAATTGATGAATGATTGGCCAGAGAGGAAAGTGTTTGTCTCTAAACCTTTCGCTCGAGTCCAATGCACACATTCTTTCACCATAGCCACCAGTACAATGAAAATTGCCTTACTTTCCCAGTTAAGGGAAGGTAGTGGAGCAATTTTCACGATAGACTCGGCTGACAACCTAATTCATCCCACAGCAGCCATTTGGCATAAGCCCACAGGTCCGAAATGGTTGGACACTGCACAAGTGCATGCATAACAGTTTCGTCACTCTGACTGCATCCCAGCCAAGTCAGCCCAGTGTATCTCGAACCGTGCCTGTAGAGTTTATCCCAAACAGGCAGAGCTTCCTGATATGACTGCCAGGCCAGGGATCTCTGGTGATTGTCCATAGGTCCCAGCCCAAAAGTTGTCCTGAACAGGCAGGTCAGGTATTCCTCGCCGACACCCAGATTGTCCCCAAGAACGTCGTCGCACCTCCCCTCCACTAATCCTCTATAGAATGCCTTCATGGAATTGAAGTCACACAAGTTTGGTCCCAGACGGCAGAGTCACTTGCGAGCAAGACGGCACTCGCAGTGCCATTTGCCTAGCCTCGGTCTCTGTTTGATTAATGACTGCTGTTCAGCCAAAGAGACAAGTTACGGGAAAGCATGCCTCAAAAACGGTGACCACACCTATTCACCATCGTCTATGAAGCACCAGAGATGTCGTAGTCTCAGCACATGTCTGCACATCATCAGTCACAGCATGCCCAGCCCTCCATTTAGCAGGTGTTGACAGCAAATGGATAGAGAGAGAGAGAGAGAGGGATTGATAAATAGAAAGATAGAGATAGATAGATATATAGATAGAGAGAGAGAGACAGACTGATAAATAGATAGATAGATAGATTGACAGACTTGTACTGGTTTTTGAGTAGGCTTTAGCTACTAATATCTCTCTATATGTATATATATGTGTGTGCATGTGTATACATATATATATATGTTTATCTATGTTTATATATATGTACACACACGCACACACACACACACACACATATATATATATATATATATATATATATATATATATATATATATATATA
>NC_069007.1:12119634-12122028 GCF_001194135.2 Octopus bimaculoides
ATATATATATGTAGAGAGAGAGAGAGGAGGATATATTATCATTTTCCGTGTGTGAGTGAATATGTGTATGAGTGGGTATGTGTCAGTGTGCTAGTGTGTGTCTGTGCAAATATGTTTGTCTTTGCAAGTCTCTGAATTGACCCCATTTCAGCTCTGCTCACGTTGTGTCTGTCCCCCAGAAATGAAATGGAGTGAGGTAAGGCACTTCAGTTACCATATTCGATGGCATTGAAGATGCCACTTTTCTTTCAAAAGCAGGTCTCAAAAGTCTCGACCCATGTCCAATATGTGAAATTGGGCCAACCTAAGAAGCATTAATGCCCTGAAGACCTTTTCCCCCCACAAAAATGCACAGCTGAATTAAGACTGCATGGTGTCTCTCATGTCATCGAATACAGAAACAGCAAAGGTTAGCCTCAGGAAGAGCATCCAGCTGTAGATTTGTTGCTCCAAGGAACCTCTTGTCAATTATTTGACCTTTGTAAAGTATTGACAAGAAGGGACCCCCTGTTAGAAGTGTGTGTGTGTGTGTGTGCGCGCATGTGTGTGTGTCTATATGTATGTATGTGTGTGTGTGTGTGCATTGTGCATCAAGATAGAGGCAGGTGTCGCCAATAACGAAACATGGTCTCTCATTCTCTCTGCTTCTCATTGTTCTTCTCTTTTTCCATCTTTGCTTTCTTCTCTTGCTCTCTTTCCCTTTCTCCCTCTCTCTATCTCTCTCACTTTATTGATCTTTCTCTCCCCCCGCTCTCTCTCTCTCTTTTCTGCTCTCTCCTTTTCTTTCTCTCTCTCTCTCTCTTTGTTTCTAACCTCCTCTATCGCTTCTCTCTCTCCTCTTTCACACTTCATTCCTCTGATCCCACCCACCCACTCTACTTGCAACCAAAGAAAATAGCCTCCAGCTACTTAATTAAACCATATTACATCGTCACCTCCATCAAAACATTTTCCCCTCCAGGGGAAATATGTACTCACATCAAGAAACCTTTGCAATAAAATTAAGTTCTTCTTTTTGTGTTTTTTTTTTTTTGTATTCTTTCCTTTTCTTAACACATTTTGTTCTTGCTATTTTTGTTGTGGTTTTCCTTGGACTACTCCCTCTCCCTCTCCCCCTCTTCTCCTCTCCTTCCCCTTCCTCCGATTCCCCTCCCCTCGATAACAATGTTATATGAAATGGCAAAAAGTTAATGGAAAGGAGCAAAAACAAATTTTGTTAAATATAATTAATTAGTTTAAGCGTTGTTGTTGTTGTTGTTGTTACAGGTGTTCAGGTTAATGGCAGGTGGGTGGAAGGGGGTGGGCATATTGTCTTGCACTTGTAGGTGTTATATTTACTGATCGTGTTTGTGGTGGTAGTGGTGGTGGTGGTGGCAGTGATAACGACAATGATGCTACCTCTCTTGCTGATGTTGATGTTGATGATGATGATGGTGGTGATGGTGATGACAACGATGGTGGTGTTGTTGATGATGATGATTACAATGATGGTGATAATGACAACACCGCTGTTGATGATGGCGATGATGACAATGATGATGATGTTGAGGATGGTGGTAATCATGATGATGATGCTGCCCTTTCTGTTCTTGATGTTCTTTTTAGTTTTGTTGTTGTTGTTGTTCTTGCTGTTTGTATTCATGTTGCTCATCATGACGTCACGTTAGGACTGGCCCACGACCATCCCTCACTCGATACTCCCATCATCATCATCATCATCAATACCACTACCGCTATGGAAGCCTGCCAACATTGTCTAGCCTGTAAGAAATAGCAGCCCCATTCCTTTCCCTCACGACCATCATCTTAAAAACAAGGAAGGACACAATTTATAAAGTGTCAAACTATTTGCAAAATAAAAAGTAAAGATGAGATGGTCACAACTGGAATGTCTTTGATCATTGTTCTACTGTTGAATGTGGGTTGACCCGGGGCTAAATGGTAACAATATTCTTCAACAGAATCTGCACAAAATTGTGATGAGATTTTTTTTTTCTTTGATTTCTAATTAGAGTTTGTGTGTTTGGATATGACTAGATAAAGCGATAGGCAACACACATTTCCACACATCTGTATGTATGCATGTATGTATGCATGTATGTATGTATGTATGTATGCATGCATTTATGTATGTATGTGTGTAATATGTATGTATGTATGTATGTATGTATGCATGTATGTAGATAGATAGATAGATAATTAGACAGATAGATAATTAGATAGATAGATAGATAGATAGATAGATAATTAGACAGATAACTTTCTTTATTGGCCACACAGGGCTGAACACAGAGGGGACAAATACAACTGATAGATAGAAAGACAGATAGTTAGATAGATAGATAGATAGATAGATAGATAGATAGACAGACAGAAATATAGATATACAGACAT
>NC_069007.1:12122527-12122782 GCF_001194135.2 Octopus bimaculoides
TTTATTCTTTATTTTTTTTATTTGTTTCAGTCATTTGATTGCGGCCATGCTGGAGCACAACCTTTAGTAGAACGAATCAATCCCAGGACTTATTCTTTGTAAGCCTAGTACTTATTCTGTCAGTCTCTTTTGCCAAATAGCTAAGTTACAGGGACATAAACATGCCAACATTGGTTGTCAAGTGGTGGTGGAGGGACAAGCACAGACACATAAACATATCCACACACACACACACACACACACACACACACACAC
>NC_069007.1:12122792-12123297 GCF_001194135.2 Octopus bimaculoides
AGACAGAAATATAGATATACAGACATGGATAGATAGAGAGATGAAAAGACAGATAGATAGACAGACAGATGGACGGACAGACAATTACATAAACAGACAGACAGATAGGCTGGTAGACAGATGAGACAAGCACACATTCACACATATTTGTGTGCATATAACTAGAGACAGATATAGTACACACATCCACACACACACACACACGTGTACATGTGTGCGTGCTTTCAAAGTCATTTGTACTCTTAACAATATCTTCGTTTAGGTTCAACATGACATTCTATGGAACAAAACTGGCTTTGCAAATATTGTGTGCATTTATTCTTTATTTTTTTTATTTGTTTCAGTCATTTGATTGCGGCCATGCTGGAGCACAACCTTTAGTAGAACGAATCAATCCCAGGACTTATTCTTTGTAAGCCTAGTACTTATTCTGTCAGTCTCTTTTGCCAAATAGCTAAGTTACAGGGACATAAACATGCCAACATTGGTTGTCAAGTGGTGGTGG
>NC_069007.1:12124220-12126877 GCF_001194135.2 Octopus bimaculoides
CACACAAATATACAGTGCGTGTGTTTTTATTGGCTAAACTGGCAATATGACCATCCCCAAGTACAACAATATATATATATATATATATATATATATATATATGTATGTATGGTAAGCACAGGCATGACTGTGTGGTAAGAAGCTTGCTTCCCAACCACATGGTTTCAGGTTCAGTCCCACTGCATGTCACCTTGGACAAGTGTCTTCTGCTATAGCCTTGTTAGTGGATTTGGTTGATGGAAACTGAAAGAAGCCCATTGTGTGCATGTATGTGTATTTGTGTGTGTGTGTGCATGTACGCTTGTGTATGTCCCCCACTTTTACTTGAGGACCAGTGTTGGTGTGTTGACATCCCCATAACTTAGAAGTTCAGTAAAGGGGCCGAATAGAAAAAGTACCAGGCTTGAAAAAAAAAGTCCTGGGGTCAATCCATTCAACTAAAAGTTGTTCAGTGTGGTGCCCCAGCATGGCCACAGTCAAAGGACTGAAACAAGTAAAAGATAAAGACGTATGTGAAGGTGCATGGCCTAGTGTTTACTGTGTTGACCTTATTATCATAAGGTTGTGGTTTCAATCCCTGGACTGGTTAGCATGTTGTGTCCTTGAACAAAAACATGTAATTTGCCCTTGCCCCAGTCTGCTCAGCTGTAAACAAGTACCAAACAGTGCTGGTGCTTCTGCCTCCATCTCTCACATCTTTCATACTTCACTGGATCAAGAATGGGAGGGCCAGGGAGGACTGTCTGTGTGTGTGTTTGCTCACTACTACAAATATACAGTAATCCCTCGACTATCACAAGTGGTACATTCCAGAAACCCCAGCGATAAGTGAAAATCCGCAAAGTAGAAACATTACTGTATTTTTTTTTTTATATAATTTGTATATATTTATTTTATTATAAACACAAAACACCACCACACACTCACCTCCCGGGTTTCGTTTTCCATAAAGTATGCACAATTCTTTGTTTACTCATCTATGGTACACTTAAGTATTTTCTTTTAATATATTCTAATTAAAGTGTTATACACTGCAGTACCGTACTGTATGTTTACCTTCGCCTTAGCAAAGGCAGAGGTATTGTTTTTAGTTGTGTTTGTTTGTTTGTCCATGGACAAGATATCTCAAGAACCGCTGGATGGATTTGGATGAAACTTTCAAGGATGTTTGGCCTCATGACTGGCACAAACTGATTAGATTTTGGGATCAATCTGGTACCAGACAAGGATTCTGGATTATTTTTCTGTTTTTATATTTTATTTTTTTATTTTTTTTTTTTTTTTTTTTTTTTTTTTTTTTGAGAATGGTGAGGTTGATTTTTATTATTCTCGTTTGTGAGAGCAGTTGACTTTATGTCAGATATTCTCATTTTAAAAAAATCACCTCTGGCTAATCGTTGAGTGTTGCCTTGACAGAGGTTTTCACTCTCTAAGTTGTCTTGTTATTTATTAATTTTTAGGCATGAAAGCGTTTATTTTACGAGAGAAATAATGAAGATCTAAGAAAATATTAATAACTTTCAGCCGCAGAAACCCGCAATATATTAAGGAGTCTGTGATATAAATTAGCCAGAAAACTCCGCAGCGTATTGAAGGCACGATAGGTGAACCATGATATGGCAAGGGCTATTATTTACGTTTGATGGATATTTGTCCTCATCTTCTTTGTTGCTAATACAACGTTTCAGCCTTCATCAGGTGTCTTGGAGAAATTTCGAACCTAGGTTCTCATTCCTAAGGGTTTTTTTCGATGTTATCATTATTATTATTATTATTATTATTATTATTATTATTATTATTATTCAGGTCACTGCCTGGAATTGAACTCAGAATCATGGGGTTAGTTGCGGACGCTCTTAACCACTATGCCATATGCTACTAACCCCAAGATTCCGAGTTCGATTCCAGGCAGTGACCTGAATAATAATAATAATAATAATAACATCGAAAAAAATACCTTAGGAATGAGAACCTAGGTTTGAAATTTCCCCAAGACACCTGATGAAGGCTGGAGGGTATATCAGCCGAAACATTGTGTTAACAACAAACAAGATGAGGACAAATGTCTGTCAAATGTAAATAATGGATACAATTCCTCATCTCTTAAATATAGGAGTAGCTTGCTTCCCAACCTCATGGGTTCAGTCCTATTACGTGGCACTTTGGGCAAGTGTCTTCTACTGTAGCCACAGGCCAACCAAAGACTTGTAGGTGGATTTAGTAGGTGAAAATTGAAAGAAGCCCATCACATATATATATATATATGTGTATATATATATATATATGTTTGTGTGTGTATGTTTGTCCCCCTTCACCATCGCTTGATAACCAATATTGGCATGTTTACATCTCCATAACTTAGCCGTTCGACAAAAGAGGGTGGTAGAATAAGGCTTACAAAAATAAGTCCTGTGGTTCATTTGTTCGACTAAAGGCTTGCTCCAGCATGGCTGCAGTCAAATGACTGAAACAAGTAAAAGAATATATATTTATATATGTATATATATATATATATATATATATATATATACACATGCATATATATAGCTAGCTAGATGGGTATGTGTCAATATATAATATATATATATATATATATATACACACACACACATATATACACAGACACATATATATATATATATATATATATATATATA
>NC_069007.1:12130108-12132429 GCF_001194135.2 Octopus bimaculoides
ATACACATATTCTTTTATATGTTTCAGTTATTTGACTGCAGCCATGCTGGAGCACCACCTTACCATATATATATATGTATGTGTGTGTGTGTGTGTGTGTGTGTGTGTGTGTGTGTGTGTATATATCAGGATCAGTTTCCCTTTCCAGTTGCTATTTCGGAGACATGATTATATTCACGTCATCATTATTAGTCATTTGTAATATTTCTGTTAATAATCCTTAATCCTTTTCTCTTTAATCAAATCAATAATCCTCCTGTGTCTGGTTACCTTCGAACACCTCACAACTTCTTGGTCTCGGGGAATCATTGGATGTTATTATCATACAGACAGTTTGTATCAAATTAGGTGGTCGTGGATGGATTGTCTTCAGTCACCAGTTTTCTTGGTAAAGTTTTATTTTTGTGACTAAAACAACAACATTTCTACCCTAACGAACATCATATAATGATTGTATGTGTGACAGATTAAATGGGAGGAAGAAGAAAAGAAATATTATTGGCCTTTTATTTTCATAATTACAAAGTAAGACACACCTTCTTCAAGTTGTTGTTAGACACAACTTATTTGTTGGTTCTGCTATCCATTCTGTAGGTGGTTAAATTCATCTTTTGTTGACTGCTAGAAGACTGGTGGAAAAAGAAGAGAGAAAGTGTAAAAGAACTCAGACAAGTAGAGATGATGAAATTTATATACTCCCTCTTTGGCAACTCATAGGTCAAGAAAGAAAAAGATACTCTTTGGCTAGATGTCAAGTGACCAAAGAGTTAAAGCCATTTTGGGTTCTGTATTTATATTTTTTTCTAACTAAATTAGGTCAGGCTGAACAACGAATTTTCCCTCTGTAATCAGCCTTGACCCATGTTTGACTTGAAAAGGTTACAGGTTAACAATTAGCACTCATAGATTTCTAAGAACAAAAGCCCTACAACAATTTGAAAGGAACCTGGAAGAAAGATATAGATTCTGTTTCAAATCCTGGCTTAGAAGTCTAAGAAGCTATTCATTACAATCACATCAAACATCAAATCTGAACCATATCAAAGCTAGGTACTGTTATCATCACCACCAACAACAACAATACCCTTATCATCATCATCATCATCACCCCACCCCTTCCTTTAATGCCGACACCAAACGCCAACTTTCATCCCTCTCTCTTCATTTATCCTCACTTCCCCCACTACCATCCCAACCACCACCACCACCATCAACAACCACAACTACTGCTGCCACCACCACCACCACTACTACTACTACTACTACTACTACTACTACTACTACTACTACCACCACCACTATTGTCATTATCACTTGTCACTGCTGCCACCACCACTACTACTACTTCCAGCAGTAATACTATACCAGTGTGTTTCTTTTATCTCTCCTTTAAAATCACCCCCGCCCCGCCACCACTACCATTACTACTACTGCCACCACCACAACACCACTACTGGTGCTACCCCACCACCATCGCAACTACCACTGCCACCACCACTTCGCCACAACAACCACTGCTACCATCACTATCATCATCAGCAGCAGCACCACCACCACAGCTATCACTACCACCACCACTACAACCAGCACCACAACCACAACTCCCACTGCCACTTTCACAATCACCAACATCAAACTACTACCACCACCACCACTTCCAGTACCACCTCATGTGCTCCTGTTCTACAACCAACAAGAAATCCTTCCTCTTCTCCTTCCACCTCTTCCCCCCCCCCCCGGTTATATTGTCTTATCAACATGCAACACAACCAATAACTAATTACTGCCGCGCATTTAATTGGAATTAAGAAATAATGAATCTCATTTCATACGATTCGAACCGCAGCAAACAACAAAACATAAATAAAGAAATTAATATCATGTAAATAACAACAACACCACCAAAAGCAACAAATCCCACCTTCCCCCCACACCACCACCACCGTCCTCTTAGACATGTGTGTGATGGACATGGAAGCTCCCCGCCATTCCGCTATGTATAGAGAAAACTTGGGAAGGGCATGGTTGGAATGTCTTGTTATATGTTATATGTCTGCTCAACATGGCCACCTGGTAGAATTGTTAGCATGCTAGGCAAAATGCTTAGTGATATTTTGTCCGTCTGCATGTTCTGAGTTCAAATTCTGCCCTGGTTGACTTTGTCTTTCGTCTTTTAAGGGTCAATTAAATAAGTGCTCGTTATGCGATGGGGGTCGATGTAATTGACTTACCCTCTTCCCACCCACCAATGTTTCAGGCCTTGTGCCAAAGGTAGAAAGGATCATCATTATTATTATTATTATTATTATTATTATTATTAT
>NC_069007.1:12132439-12132693 GCF_001194135.2 Octopus bimaculoides
TATTATTATTATTATTATTAAGGTGGTGAGCTGGCAGAATCGTTAGTATGCTGGGCGAAATGCTTAGCGGTGTTTCATCTGTCTTTATGTTCTGAGTTCAAATTCTGCTGAGGTCGACTTTGCCTTTCAGCCTTTTGGGGTTGATGACATAAGTACCAGTCAAGTGCTGGGGTCAGTGTGATTGACTATCCCCCTGCCCATGAATTCCAAGCCTGTTGATGCTGCTGCTACTGCTGTTGTTGTTGTTTAGGTAG
>NC_069007.1:12133134-12133669 GCF_001194135.2 Octopus bimaculoides
CAGTTTCCTTCTACCAAATCCACTCACAAGGCTTTGGTCGGCCTGAAGCTATAGTAGAAGACACTTGCCCAAGGTGCCATGCAGTGGGACTGAACCCGGAATCATGTGGTTGGTAAGCAAGCTACTTACCACACAGCTACTCCTGCCACCAATGGATGTCAAGTGATGGTGGTGAACAAACACAAACATACACATGCACACATACACACACACACATATATATATATATTGTTGTTGGCACTCCGTCGCTTACAACGATGAGGGTTCCAGTTGATCCGATCAACAGAACAGCCTGCTCGTAAAATTAACGTGCAAGTGGCTGAGCACTCCACAGACACATGTACCCTTAATGTAGTTCTCGGGGATATTCAGTGTGACACAGTGTGACAAGGCTGACCCTTTGAATTACAGGCACAACAGAAACAAGAAGTAAGAGTGAGAGAAAGTTGTGGTGGAAGAGTACAGCAGGGTTCACCACCATCCCCTGCCGGAGCCTCGTGGAGCTTTAGGTGTTTTCGCTCAATAAGCACTCACA
>NC_069007.1:12133783-12139012 GCF_001194135.2 Octopus bimaculoides
CTGCGCGTATCACAGTATAGCCCAGTGTGCTAACGAGTCTGTCAGCTCACCACCTAAGCAATAAGAACAACAACAACATTTCACAATATAATGAAGTGGTCACACAAAAAAAAAACATGAGAGCAGGGTTAGGTGTTGAAATTCACCGTCTTTATGGCAATAAATTTTGAAAATAATAAAGAATTTATTGAGATAACTTTGTCATTATTAACCCCTTTGATCCCACCCACCTGATGCCATCTCTGTTTCTAATAACAGAAACTTCCAATTTTAAAGTGATCTGAATCAAAGGCTTCCATCAAAATTTCATGTTGATATATATTCAAAATGCCAGCTTAGTAAGGACAAAATTATTTTATTAAATTCTTCGTTATTTTCAAAATTGATTGCAACAAAAGCAGTGTATGTTCACAGAAAAATGGCAAAGAAAGGTAAACGTGTGTTTGGAACAGGAAATTTTGATGGAAGGTTTAAATTTAGATTGCTTTCACAGAATCAGGGGGTCATCTCAGATGTATTTGATATCAAAAGGGTTAAACAGACATTTTCAACAAACCAGACAGAATTTTGAAAGTAATCAAGAATTGTAAAGCAGTGTATTTCAAGAGAAATACAGAGATTAAAGGGTTGAAGTAAATTCTGTCCTCGTAAGCATGGCTGTGTGGTAAGGAGAGTGCTTCCCAACCATGTAGTCTTTGGTTCAGTACCACTCAGTGGCGGCTCGTAGATAAAATTTTTAGCCATTGTTTTAATACTGTGTAAAAGGAAACAAACATATAAAAAGAAAATTTGTACATAAACTTGATCGGTTCATGTTTTAGCCACTGCCATGTATTGTGTTTAATTTGTTCACTGAAGACTGCTGCGAGTTCCCCTTTCTTTTTCAAAGATCCCCCCTAAATCACAAAATAAGTGGGGAAGATCTGCCCTATTTTTCAAATCCTGACAGCACTGGAGCTGGAAGCAGGATAATAATCTAATTCTACACTTTATCACACGTTTTTAAATGCAACACACACAAAGTCAAAAAGAAACACTACCTTTCACCTGCCACTGTCGTTCATGCAGTGCTCTCTCTCCCTAGCATGAAGCTTCCTGTCTCAGACATATGAGCATGCACACAGCAGCCAAACACCACGTCGCTGGAACTGTGAAGCACAGTTCTAAACTAAGGGATGGTTATTGACATTAAACTTAAGGGTTATATAATGTAAAGAAAGAATTAAAGAGAAATGGATTCATTATATTGAATATTATCAATAATATCGAATGGAAATAGGGGGGGGCTGCAGTTCTGCAGTGCCTATACATGAGCCGCCATTGGTACTGCTGCATGGTACCTTAAGCAAGTGCCCTCCACTATATCACTGGGCCAATCGAAGCCTTGTGAATGGATTTAGTAGATGAAAACTGAAAGAAACCTGCTGTGTACATATGTGTGTGTCTTTCTGTTTGTGTTTGTATCCTACCAGTATTGGTTTGTTTACATCCCTGTAAAAAAAAAGAAACTGATAGAATAAATACCAGGTTTAAGAATAAGTGCTGGAGTTGATTTTCAATTAACCCCTTTAAGAAGGTGCTCCAGTTTGGTCACAGACCAAAGGCTGGAACAAGCAAAAGATAAAAGATAACTCTATGTAAAAACTCTTCATTTTCCACTTTTAAATGAACTAATTTGATCGATGTTAACCAAACGACTGGAACATAATTTTATGAAAAGTATGCTTATAATTACAATGGAAGATTTAGTTCAAATATAAATATTTTAAAACGGTAAAGTATTGAATCCAGAATCACTTGTGATCTCAGGCGGATTGGTATCAAAAGGGTTAAACGCACTGACTGTGGTGCTAAAACTGAAAGAATTATTATATTATTGAGGACATTGGTTGTTTGTATAAGCATGCGTCAGTGCAATGTGTTGTTGCAGTAACACAATTGCAGCTACACAATGGAACTACCAGGATAATAAAATGGAATATTTTTTCATGCAACTTTTTATTAATGTTTGAAATGAAATAGTGGAATTCCCCACAGACATATCTTGTCAAACAGAGAAAAATCATATTTATCAAAGTCTGAATGGATAGGGAAAATATTAATTAAAAAATTTGTAATCGTTTTGGGCCAAACTTTTATTTACTGTTTATTTTTTTCTATTGTTTTCTACGTGTTTCTGTTTTTGTTATTGGTGAGCCACAGGCCAGCCAGAACTGATCAAACAAGCCTATTATCAAATGCATTCCAGATGTGACTATCCTGTCTTCTTCCTATGTGAAGGAGACAAAACCGGATTATTTTAATGTATTCTGTTCAAATTTCAAATTTTCCAAGATGGTCAGCCATGATCTCAGGGATATTTGACTGCTATTTCTACTAAGAGCAATTACCATGTAGAGGATCTCTCATTGACTTACGTATTGTTGCTTAATTAGTAGAGTCATTAGAACAGACACAAAACCTTGCACAATACCTTGTGGTATTTGTTCCAATTCTCTACACTGCGAGTTCAAACTCTTGGGACATCAACTTGGCTTTTCATCCTTTTGGAGTCAATAAAACAACTGTTCTACCAATCTGGTGGAACTGCTTGAGTGTTGGACAGGATGGTTTGGAGACATTTTGAATTAGGAGGTGGGGTGGGGGGTATTGAAACCTCCAACTGAGTGGAATTTTGAAAATAATCACTACTTGCCACACTGATAAAGCTGGAGCATCATCACCTGATGTAGCAACCATGTCACGATGAATGTCCTTGAGGCTTAAATTTGTTGAGGCAAATTTTCTAAAGCTGGACGTCCTTCCTGACACCAATCTTTACCTGTTTCCAAGCAAGGTAATATTTCTCCTTGACCAGACTGGCACTGACCAACACTTCTTGTATGAGAATGACAACCGTTTACAACTGTTGCTCAATGTCAAGACAAGGAGACACACACACACACACACACACGCATACATACACACATACATACATACATACATACATACATACATACATACATACACACATACATATACGTACATATATATAACATACACACACACATACACATTACAAAGATGAAGGTAGTCAGGATTTTGAATAAAACCTATTTATTGGCACTTTCATCTCTCGAGAAATCCATCATGATGAATCTCTCAAAAGAGATGAAAGCACTAAAGAAATAATTTTCATCCTAAATCTTAACTACTTCGTTTTTCTTAATATGAAATATCTGTACACCACTTCAAACAATCTATACATACATACATATGTACATACACACACACACACATATATAGATGCATAGAGAATATATACATGCATACATACATACACACATACATACACACACATGCATGCATACATACACACATGCATACATACATATATACATACACACACATACATACATAAATACATACATAGACATGCACATACGCATACATACACATACACACACACACACAAACATACATACATACTTATAAAAAGAAACACACATACATACACTTACACACACAAACATATATACATACTTATAAAAAGAAACACACATACATACATACATACACACACACACACAGATTCATCCATCCATTTATTCCTTCATTGCCTTATGTGACAAGCTTTCAGTTTCCATCTACCAAATCTGCTCAGAAGACTGAGGTCAACCTGATGCTATCATTTGTTGAAGGTGCCACATGTGTGGTTGGGAAATGACCTTCCTCACATACGGGGAAACCATGGACACCTAAGTCCTCTGGGGACCCTAAATACTTGAATGTATTTATTGTTGATGTTGTATGGTGACAGGTCAGCTTTGATCAAGCAAATTTACAATCAAAGGCATTCCAGCCATGACCATCACAACCTTTTAGAAATAGTAATAACTACATTATTTAATCTGTTTTTCCAGTTTTTTTTAATGATTAGATATGATTTCAGTGAGATTAAGCTGCTATTTCTAGCAGATCAATTAACAAGATAAAAACTGTGCAAATATTATTGTTTGTTGTTTAACCCAGGTCAGCCCTGATTGTGAAGACCTGTAATGAAAGACATTCCAAGCATGACCAACCTGGCTGTTTTTCTTTCAGAGTGTATCTAGAACTTTCAATGTGTCTGTTCTTTTGTTAAGTTCATATAGTGTGGGTTGAGGGAGATTAACCTGCCATTTCCAGCAGGTCGAGCCACTTTTTTTATCATGTGTGTTTGTGTTGTACCTTCATATGTTATTGAAACTCTGAAAGCACATTTGAGTTTAAAAGTTCTTAAAATTTCGAGAAAACATTTTAAAATGAAAGGATTTTTATCATAAGATGTAGAGCCACAACAACAACAACAACCAGAGGTGTTTTAAGGTCGTTTTCCCTTCTGAAGCAAGGATTACGCTTGTGGGCTCTGTGATAGTCTTTTCTATTCTACCCTATCCTCTACATTGCCCCACCCCCACCCCACCCCATCACTAATCCCCATTGCCTTTATTTCCTCCTCTTTTGTCCTTAGCCATGTCTTTTTTCCACTTTTTCTATTTCCTTCCACATTCATTTCCATTACTCCCCTCACCTGCTCACTTTCGTCCATCCTTTGCACATGACTCAACCATTTCATCCCATTTCTCAGAAGTAGTTTTGAAAAGAATCTTGATAATGATCCTCAAAATTTGGCTAGATTATGTAAAATGATTACCTTAGTCATAATTAACCCTTTTATGCCCATATTTCTAATTAGATACACTATCTCTTTCAATTAATTTTGAAAATTATTGGGAATTTGGAGATCTTTAGTAAAGTAATTTTGTCATTATGACACTGGCATCTTGAACATAATGATGCTTTTATATCTAAATAATGAAATAAGAATTTAATTCAGATATAAACGAACTGCTTAAAGATGAACAGTTTAAAACTGTTTAAAAATGGTGTTTTGTATTGGAGAAAAAGCAGATGGTAAGAAGAGATTTTAAAGATAAAATTCTGGAAATGACAGGTTTATTAAGAAGCAGAATCCTAGGAAATTCTTTGTTATGAATTTTTTAATTTTTTCTATTTCGTTGCATATATTTGTTAATCTCCATAACATCGATTCATTATATTTAAAGCGTTTGCTTATATCTTAAGATTTTTTTCCCGGTAATGGAGGTTGTTTAAAGCATAACACTCAGTACTACTTGTTTCTTTACTTGAGATATTTTGATTTTTATCTTTGAGTTCGTTCAGTAGCTGAGGTTGTTTACTGTGTAA
>NC_069007.1:12139454-12142295 GCF_001194135.2 Octopus bimaculoides
GAGAGATTTAATGTATTTTTAATAGAGTTGTTTAATGATAATGAACTAAGAAGGTGGTGGCTGGAGTGGGAGTAGCAGGAAGAGAGAGGGGGAGAAAGAGTGAGTCTGTAATATATAGATTGATAGATAGAGAGAGACAGACAGAGACAGAGAGAAAGCCTCTAAGATATTGACAGACAGACAGACAGATAGATAGATAGGTGGATAGATAGATAGATAGACAGACAGACAGACAGATAGATAGATAGGTGGATAGATAGATAGATAGATAGATAGGTGGATAGATAGATAGATAGATAGAAAGGTGGATTGATAGATAGATAGAAAATTGATTAATAGACAGACAGACAGGTAGGGAGAGAGAGAGAGAGAAAGTCTGTAAGATATTGACAGACAGACGGACAGATAGATAGGTGGATTGATAGATAGATAGATAGATAGATAGAAAATTGATCAATAGACAGAAAGACAGATAGGGAGAGAGAGAGAGAGTCTGTAAGATATAGATAAGATAGATAGGGAATGAGTCCGAAGATAGAGAGAGAGAGAAAGGGAGTGAGAGAACGAGTCTGAAGAGAGAAAGAGAAAGAAAGACAGAGACAGAATGAGTCTAAAGACAGAGTGAGAAAGTGAGTGAGAGAGAGAATGAGTCTGAAGATAGAGAGAGAGAAAGAAAGAGTGAGTGAATGAGAGAGAGATTGATGGATATGCAGTGGGTGAACAAGAAAAAGAGGCAAGATAAGAGTGTGTGTATGTGTGCGAGAGAGGGGGGGGGAGATATGATTTATGAGATGTCATCAATACCAATGAAGTTAAACTAACAGACTTTACTGATTGGTTTAAATATGTAAAACTGATAGATCTAACACTTTTGTAGTTTCTCCTCTTTACAATATTTCTCTGTCTCTCTCTCTCTCTCTCTCCCTCCCTCTCTCTCTTTCTCATCTATCACCTTTGTTTACCTTCTTCTCTCTCTCTCACCCTCTCTCTCCCACCAACACCACTTCTGTCTCATCTTCCATCACCTATCTGTCTGTCTCTTATCCATCCATCTCTCTCTCTCTCCCCACCAATATCACCACTGTTTATCAGGTGTGTGGCCAAGTGGTCAGGGTACTTGGCTCACAATTGTAAGGTTGTGAGTTCAATTCTCAGTGACGCATTGTGTCCTCGAGCAAGACACTTTATTTCACATTCTTCCTGTTCACTCAGCTGGCAAAAATGAGTTGTACCAGTAATTCAAAAGGCCAGCCTTGTCACACTCTGTGTCATGCTGAATCTTCTCAAGAACTACATCAAGGGTACATGTGTCTATGGAGTGCTCAGCCACTTGTGCATTAATTTCACGAGCAGGTTGCTTCTTTGACTGAATCAACTGGAATCCTTGTCATCGAAACCGACGGAGTGCCAGGTTTTTTTAATATATACAAGAGGGTGTTGTAAAGTTCCTGGCTTTGTATAACAGAAAATAAAAGATCAGTTAATTATGATTAATTATGATTTTATTCAACATATTCCTCTCTTAGATTCACACACTTATTGTAGCAGTCCTTCAGTCTTTCTAAGCCCTGTAAAAGAACTCAGAAGGTTAGGCCTCCAACCAGGCCTTTCACGATACCCTTAAAGCCAGGGACTTTTCAGCATCCCCCCTTATCAATGTATGTGTCTGTCTGTCAGTGTGTGTCTGTCTATCAGTGTGTGTGTTTGTGTATACATACATATATACATATACTCTTTTACTCTTTCATTTGTTTCAGTCATTTGGCTGTGGCCATGCAGGAGCACCGCTTTTAGTCAGACAAATTGACCCCAGGACTTACTCTTTGTAAGCCTAGTACTTGTTCTATCAGTCTCTTTTGCCGAACAACTAAGTTATGGGGAGGTAAACACACCAACATTGGTTGTCAAGCGACGGTGAGGGGACAAACACAGATACATACATACATATATGTGCAGGTTTTACTGTGTGGTAAAAAGCTCGCTTCTCAACCACATGGTTCTGAGTTCAGTCCCACTGCATGGCACCTTAATCATCATCATCATCATCCAGTGTTTTAAATCCAGGTTTTGTCCCCGTTAACAGGAGTAGCCAGATCTACCTCAATGCCATAGCAACCGAGGTTGGCAGGTGCAGCCCACCATAATCTTTGGACTGGCTGGCTAGTGTCCATCCTCCTTTGCTATCATGAGGCTTTTTTGGAGCTGGATTTTCTATGGGGAGCATGCCCTTGCTTACCCCCAACCTCAGTTTCTAGACATGAGTGGTTCCGAGACCAAAGCCTCTACCATGACTTTTAAGAAATGTGGTGGAAAACTAGCTCAGGAAGGCAGGGATGCTACTCTCTGAGATCCCTTTCGGAGCCCCCCTACCTGTGCAAATCTTTGGTAGGGCTCAAGATTCATACAAGGACCACACATTGCATTATCGATGACTCATTTCAATGATTCTTTCTAGCAATGGCTTTGCTTGTTCATGAGAAACCAGCTACTATGTATGTATGTATGGATGCATATATGTGCAAGTGTCTCTCTAATTATCTCTGAGGTAAGCATGGGTGTTATGTATGTATGTATGGATGCATATATGTGCAAGTGTCTCTCTCTAATTATCCCTGAGGTAAGGATGGATGTATATCATATGTGTATGTAGCATATTTGTCTATAAAATATGTGTCGTCTTTGTCTTTATATATATGTGTATGCATGCATGTGTGTGCTTCTCTACTCCTCACTGTGTTGTCCAGTTGAGAAAACAATGGATGACAAGCAATTTCCATAGCATCATTTTCTCCAGTAGATTGGATGAAGAGATGACGTAACAATTGTTCAGTCGGTGGAACA
>NC_069007.1:12143823-12147983 GCF_001194135.2 Octopus bimaculoides
TATATATATATATATATATATATATATATATATATATATATATGTGTGTGTGTGTAACTACAATGTCATTATTGTACCAATGTTATTCATGTCCACTTTTGTTCCAGCTGTGTTGACAGTCGACCTCCCAGTGGGACTGGATGTTCTCCAATAATATTGATTCATTATGGGAAATGATATTACAGTGGACTCCCTCATTGTCTCCCTCTCTCTCACCATATATTGAAACACGCAAACACAAACATATATACAAATATATATATATATATTATATATATATTTCTTAAGTCTGGCTGCAGTCATCAAAACAAAACAGTTGTTATGCTAATGGTGCTTAGTGAGGCAGGAATGTGTTCACTGCTATCCTCCCCCAGAAAATTAAAACAAAGGAAACACAAACTGTCTTTTCCTTAACACTATGTTTAATTCTGGAGACTTTGTTAAGTCTTTGAGATTATCTTACCTTCTTGTTTGTAACCAGTACCAGTTCTCAAATCAGTCTTTGTTTACTTTCTCTCAAAGCAAAGATAGTTTTAATAAATCAAGGATTTATCTTTTGTGGCGTTTACTCCACCATTCTTCATCCTTGTTGCCCAAATTCATACCACTGACCATTCTCTGCTCTTTCTCTCAACCCATTTTTCATTTTACCTTTATACATTCACAGAATGGCAGAATAGCAAAATGGTTAGCACATTGGGCAAAATGCTCAGCAGCATTTCGTCTGTCTTTATGTTCTGAGTTCAAATTCTGCCAAAGCCAACTTTGCCGTTCATCCTTTCAGGGTCGATCAAATAAGTACTAGTTAAATACTGGGGTTGATGCAGTAGACTTACTCCCTCCCCTGAAATTGCTGTCTTTGGGCCAAAATTTAAAACCAGTTTCCTGTACTTGAGAAGAGAAGACACATCAAGTTAAGTAAAATCATAGTCATGGCCGGTGCCAGTGACATGTCAGAGGCACCCATGCTGGTGACACAGGAAAGGCACCCAGTACAATCTGTGGTGCGGTGTGGTGTGGTGGGAATTAGGAAAAACATGCAGCCAGGGCCGGGTTAAGATCCATAGGCGCCTTAAGCACTTGAAAGGTTTTAGTGACCCTACATATATGTAATCCAAAATATAAACAGTTATAAACCATAAAACAATTTTTTTTTATTTTTCAAAATGAAACAAAATTAACAATAAGATGGAAAATAATGGTTATTTTTGTATACTTCCACTTTATTTATATTTGAAAAGTTTTCTCCAGCTTTCTTTAATTGCAAAGTCTTTGAACAGGTCTTCCAAATTAATCTTATGTAATGCATCTGCTTCTCTTCTTAGTAAACATAAAGCATTCAACCTGCCTTGTTGTGCAGTTGTTTTGATGAGATTTTTAATATACTTCAACTGAGAAAATGAATGCTTAGCTGAGCAATTTGTCGCCATTAATGTTAAAAATATACGAAAGGTAATGTCTACATTTGGAAAGGCACACTCAATAATGTTTATTTTAGCAAGTTTAAAACGATTTTCTAATGTACCATAAACTATTTACAATTTCTGTGGTTCTCACCCTTTCCTCAATGCCCTAAGCACATACTTACTTTGCTTAAGGGTTAATCCAGTGTTGCATGCAGCTGTAGAAACCAAGCCAAACAGACTGGAGCCGGCTTACAGGTTCCAGTCAAACTTTCCAGCACATGCCAGCATGGAAAACAGCCACTAAAAGATGATGATGGCACAAGCACGTGCACGTATGAGTTTATGGAATATAAATAAAGTGGCAGTATACAAAAATAAAGCATTGAAGAAGCAGTTGGACGGTTGTTATACGAGAATGCTTAGAATGGCACTCAATGTCTCCTGGAAGAGTCATACAACAAACGCTGACTTATACGAGGGACTACCAAAAGTAACATTGAAGATACAGCATAGAAGGCTGAGGCTAGCTGGACACTGCATCAGACACACCAATGAAATTGCTAACAAGCTAGTCCTCTGGCAACAAACAGAAGGAAGATCCAAGAGAGGAAGGAGGAAGACGACCTATATCGACAAATTTCTGGAAGATTCTGGTATGGAAGGGGTACAGGAGTTGAGGACCATTATGGAAGATCGAGATGAATAGGGAAAAATGTGTGGAAACAGTCTTTGGGCGTCCTGAGGGATAACCTAGTTAGGTAGGTAAGTAGTGTTGGGCATTTTGCAGCATCCAAGATCATTGAAAGATATACAAACTCAGGCCAGTTTGTGTGTTGTTGGAAGACGTGAGGTTTAAGTTTTTGAGTAAAGTTCTTCAGAGGATAGGAAAGATTTTTGTTTTGGACGGTGGTAAGCAATTAATTTGAAAGATGGCGGATGGCGGGAGGGAGTAGGGGAGATCAGTGTTTGGAGAGAGGGAGATGAAGCAGAAGTGGGGGGGATAAGAGGAAATAGTTATGGGTTATGTAAAGACTGGGAAGAAAGTAATTTTCTAGACAGGGAGACGCTCAAATATCACAATAGATTAAGGAGCGTATTAAGAACAAACACACATACAATTATATATATATATATATGTGTGCGTGCATGCGTCCATGCATGTGTGTGTGTATACATACACACGCACAGATTTATATATAAATATATATCTACACACAAACATGTATATTTATATCTCTCTATTTATCTATCTGTCTATTTATCTCTCTCTCTCTATATATATATATATATATATGTGTGTGTGTGTGTGTGTGTATCTATATGTATTTATATATATATATATATATATATGTGTGTGTGTGTGTGTGTATATATATATATTTATATATATATATACATAGATATACACACACATATACATATATATATATGTATGCATACACACACATATATACATATACACGTAGATACATATATGAATATATACAAATGTAAAAGTAGATGTGTATATACATATATAAATATATACATACATACATGTACCTGTGTGTGTGTGCATGTATACATACACACAAACACTTATATATATAAATTTAGATCTACACACAGGTTTATGTATATTTATATCTTTCTATTTATTTATCTAACTATGTCTATCTCTGTGTGTATATATATATATATATATATATACATACACACACACATATGCATAAATATATACAAATACACATATACATATATATGCATACACACACACATATATATATACATATACACATACATGCATATATGAATATATATAAATATAGAGTATATTTTGTATATACATATATAAATATATACACACAGATTATATATTTTCATATATATATATATATATATATATAAATACACATATTTATATATATATGCACATGTACCTGTGTGTGTGTGTGTGTGTGTGTGTCTTCTGCAAAGTGACATTCTCCTCTAATATATTACTTCATCGTTAATGCACAGACAGAATGGAAATTAAATTCTTGAGAATGGTTGCTGTGGGTGGCCGGAAGTGGTGGGGGAAGTAGAGGGTTAAAGACCAACACATAAATATAAATGTGGAGATGCCAAGCAAAGAAGGAAAGAAAAGAAAGGAAGAAAGAGTGGAGAGAAATAAAGCAAAGAAGAACGGCAGAGGGGGAGAGAACGAGGCGGGGGACGGTGATTCCTTTTTATCTATTTACTGTAAAAACAATCTGTAAACAGAATGGTAATTCCGAATGTTTTATGAAAGTCCTGCAAGTGTATATTTAACCAAGTTGTCACTAATTCCATCATTGTTTCTTGTTTACCACAACAAAACATACAATCAATACTGAATAGTGATGTAGAGGCACTCATTTTTATCGTTTTCCCTACAGAACTTCGCAAACTAAGACATTCTCTCAGACGCTGCCAAAGTTTCACCTTTCATCAGTCATTTGCGACCTTTGAGTATATTTTATTTAATCTGTTAATATTTTACATGTTTCAGTCATTAGATTGTGCCCATGCTGGGGCAGTACTTTAAAGAAATTTTTGTCAAATGCATCGACCTCGATACATATTTTTTTGTTAAGCCTGGTATTTATTTGATTGGTCTCTTTTGCCGAACTGGTAAGTTACAGGGATGTAAACACACCAACGTCGGTTGTTAAACAGTGGTGGGGGGATAAACACAAGCACACACACACACATACACACACACATATCAATATATATATATATATATATATATAT
>NC_069007.1:12148398-12150087 GCF_001194135.2 Octopus bimaculoides
AGTTGACATTCCCTTTGCAGTTTTTAATTCAGAAACTCTTTTTGGCATTGAACTGATGAGCTTTGTGATTGTCTCTTGTGGAATTTCTGCCCACTTTTCACACAACAATTCATCTTTAGATTTAGTTTTCTGTCAAGTTTTCGTATAGCTCTATCTGGTATGCTCCAAAGATTTTCAATTGGGTTCATGTCAGGAGATTGGCTCGGCCAAGGAAGCTTTTTGATCCCATTTTCAGTCAGCCATTGTTGATTCCTTTGCGCTGTGTGGCATGGAGCCCCATCTTCCATGAATAAAAACTCATTTTCCATTATGTTATCGTGTGAATACATCGGAAGTAGTCCTTGCTTAAGTATTTCAATGTATTTTTCAGAGTTTATGGTTCCAAACCATTCGATTAGCTCAGAACAATCATTGCTGGTGACAGTTCCCCATGCCATTACGGAGATACCGCCATGTTTCACAGTTGGTTGGAGTCGTTTCAAATCAAATTCTTGATTGGGAAACCTCCAGACCCAAACACATCCACTGTCTGAAAATAATGCAAATCTGGATTCATCTGAGAAAATCGCTCTATCCCAAAATGAACTGGATTTTTCTGACATCTCCTTAGCCCATTTCTTTCTTTTCGTGATATTAATTGGCTGAAAGAGAGGTTTTCTTCTAGCTGCTCGTCCATAATACCCAAGCTTACCACACAGCCACACCTGTACTTGATTGGGTCTTTTTTTGTTTTTGGAGTGGAGTATTATTCTTAGGGTTTGGGGCTTCTCATTGTCACAAACTGATATTTAAGGCGTAAAAGGTGGCGAGCTAGTAAAAACGCTAGCACACCAGGCGAAATGCTTAGTGGTATTTCATCTGTCTTTATGTTCTGAGTTCAAATTCCGCCGAGGTTGACTTTGCCATTCATCCTTTCAGGAATGATAAATTAAGTACCAGTTGCATACTGGGATCAATCTAAATGACTGGCCCTCTCCCCCAAAATTTCGGCCCTTGTGCCTAGAATAGAAAAGAAAGGCGTCGAGCTGGCAAAAACGTTAGCACACTAGACAAAATACTTTGCGTTATTTCGTCTGTCTTTACGCTCTGTGTTTAAATTCCACTGAAGTCAATAAATTAAGTACCAGTTGTATACTGGGATCGATAAATTAAGTTCCAGTTGCATACTGGGGGCGATCTAATCGACTGGCCCCATGGAAGGCGGGAATTAAACAATGATGATGATGATATATATATGTGTTTATACATAATACATATATATGTATATATATTTATATATACACACACACACATATGTGTGTCTGTGTATGCTTGTATGTGCCTGTATAGGCTATCTTTCTCTGAGTGATGTATATATATCTGGTTAAATGCACTGCTGGAGCTCTGATAACCAGTTAAATGTTGAGCAGTTCAGCTCTTCTCTTTCTAACAACTTTTCACCTCAGTAGACGAGGGATGATTACATTAACGTTATTAAGCTTCTGGCTAAATCTATATTGGTAGAGCTTTCAACTCCATCAGTGCTAGCCATGATTATTGCAGTATCTGAGGTACTTTTATGTTGTGTTAAAAAGAATTAAGGTCCAAAGAGTGAACATTTTTCAGGAATGTTTATATTCTTCATGCATGTTAATGTCACAGTTGCTGATACAAAGGAGAAAAGAAATACATTAGTGAATGTCTGTTACA
>NC_069007.1:12150165-12150771 GCF_001194135.2 Octopus bimaculoides
GTGTGTGTGTGTGTGTGTGCTAATATTAAACTCTGTTGCCTCTGCTAAATATTAATAAGAATATGCATATACTCAGGTGTGGCTGTGTGGTAAGTAGCTTGCTTACTAACCACATGGTTCTGGGTTCAGTCCCTCTGTGTGGCACCTTGGGCAAGTGTAATCTGCTATAGCCTTGCGCCGACCAAAGCCTTGTGAGTGGATCTGGTAGACGGAAACTGAAAGAAGCCCGTTGTATACATGTGTGTGTGTGTGTATGTGTATGTATGTGTTTGTGTGTCTGTGTTTATCTCCCCATCATCGCTTGATAACTGATGTTTGTGTTTACATACCCATAACTTAGCAGTTTGGCTAGAGAGACTGATAGAATAAGTACCAGACTTACAAAGAATAAGCTCTAGGATCGATCTGTTCGACTAAAGGTGGTGCTCCAGCATGGCCACCGCCAAATGACTGAAACAAATAAAAGAATAAACTCATATTTTGAGTTCCATTCTTCCTGTTTGCATCAACATATCTGATCTATCTATCTATGTGTGTGTGTATATCTGTATATATTTATGTATACATCTATATGTTTGTGTGAATATATATGCATATACATACACA
>NC_069007.1:12151538-12154480 GCF_001194135.2 Octopus bimaculoides
ATATATTTGTATATTTATATATCTGTACATACTTATCTATGAGGCTGAGGACTTCTAGAATGAAATTATATTGGACCTTGCTACATCATCAGTCAACTTTTTCTATTCAATGATAACACAATGTCTGACTCATATTTTAATCCTGATAAAGATATTTTTTTAAAAAATGCCTAAAATATAAATATCTTACATGACTTAAATATTTTATCTCTAAGTAATGTTGTGAATCCTCCAGACACTTGCCTCCCTCTCTACAGTGGCCCCTTGACATTTCTGAGCACAAAGCTTTCAGAGGGATGCTGTTACCACTTATGGTTCCTCAGTGTGTTAGAAATAGCAGCCAAATCTTAATTATATCCTCCAAAATGAAGCAATACTGGTTTACTCTTAGCTACATTTAGTCAGAAGTAGAAGAAAGGATATTGGAATACCTGTTTTTGCATTCATAGGTCTTACGTGTACCAGGGAAGACATTAAGTTAAATATTCTTTTCTACTCTAGGTACAAGGTCCGAAATTTTGGGGGAGGGAGCCAGTCGATTAGAACAACCCCACTACATAACTGGTACTTAATCTATCAACCCCAAGAGGAAGAAAGGCAAAATCGACCTTGGCGGAATTTGAACTCAGAATGTAAAGGCAGACGACATACCACTAAGCATTTCGCCCAGCGTGCTAACGTTTCTGCCAGCTCGCCACCTTCATTAAGTTAAATATTGTCATCAACAACACTACTACAGTCACTCACCACCACCACCACCACCACCACCACCACCACCACTGACAGTGACTGCCACCCCACCCCTGACTTCCACCTTCACCATCAATCATATTCACCAGTCACCAGTCTACCACCATCAATGCCTTCACCACCACCTCCATTGCCACATCACCATTACCACCACCACCATCATCATCATTACCATCATGACCACCACCACCATCACTACCTCCACTACCACCACCATCATCATCATTACCACTACCACTAACACCACCACCATTACTATCACCACCACCATCACTCTCATCAAGAGTACTGCTATGTGTGGTGATGGGGGTGGTGAATACCCCAGGGTGAAAGAAATGGTAAGGAAATGTTATATTTGAGAGAAAAATAAACAATTAAAGAAGATAACATGTAATGAGTTGGACTGAAGAGAGAGAGAGGAGTGTTTGTCATTTTTGGAATGTCAAACAAAATGTCATGGCAACAAAACCACTTGTTGGGTTGGTGAAGGGGAGTGGCACAGTGGGGTGGTAGAGGGAAGAGCACAATAGAGAGGTAGGGGAGGGTGTATTTGGGATGTAAAAGTGGAACAGTGATCAGGGTGGAGCGAGTGGGGTGAATGGAAAGATATCATGTGTGTGTGGCATAATTGGAGTGGAGAAACCAGGATGTTTAAGGTTCTCTGTGTGTGTGTCCAGATGGATGGGTGAGTGGATATCGTATTGAATTACCAGCTCATATTCTTTTGCCTAAAGTAGATGTCTTATGTATTTGGGCCAGTAAACTTACTACCCAATTCAAAGAAAATACAGCTGGAGAAGTTAATGTAAAGTAGACTGTCGCTTAATCCCAGTGGAGGTTTTATCTTTAGTCACAGCATCTCTAGGTCAGTGTATTTATTTTTGCATCAGCTCAGTTGCCCTCATTATCAGTAAGTAGTTTAATGATGCATCAAGAGAGTTTAGTCTCAGGTTGACTTGCATTCCATCCCAGGGGAGATACTTTCCTCCTCTTCTCACCTATAGAAACCCTAACACAGTACAAGTACAGTTCATTCTAATACCCTCAGTTCACCACCCAACTGTCAAGCAGAATAGATACACTGATACATTGACGAAATTAACTCAAAGATGGGCTAGCTAGCTATCCCAGTGAATATACATCTCACCTGCCAATACACTTCATTCTACATTCCCTCATTTCACTAAACTGTCAGGAAAGAGACAGGCACTTGGTATATCGGTGGAATTTTCCTGATCCTGTTGACCCCTTACTAAACATGTTCAAAACATGGTCGTCTGTCTATAATGTTGCATGCAAGGAAACCAAGAATGCATTATTCACCAAGTTTTTTTTTATCTAAGATGGTAGTTGGAGAGGAAGGGCAGTGATTTGAAGAGCATTTAGCTGCTGTTTCTTGCAAGGTTAGCAACATTGTATAAAGATTGCCAGAAACAGCAGCCAAACCACCCTTAAATCCCACTCACCCACCTTAAAAGATAAAACTTAATATTCTTTTCTACTCTAGGCACAAGGCCCAAAATCTTTGGGGAGGTGGGGGTCATTAAATTAGATCAACCCCAGTACGCAACTGGTATTTAATTTACCGACGCCAAAAGGATTAAAGGCAAAGTCGACCTTGGCGGAATTTGAACTCAGAAGGTAAAGACAGATGAAATACCGCTAAGCATTTCGCCTGGTGTGCTAACCACTCTGCCAGCTCACCACCTTGATAAAACTGAATATTGTAATATATTAGATGGTTCTAGATGTGACCTGTGAGGAAAGAAAATAGGAAGCAAGATAAGGTAGGATGGCCATAGCTGGGATGCCTTTGATTGTTAGTCTGCTTGATTAGGACTGGTTAATGTTTAACATCTTGAACTTTGACAAGTCCCTTAACCCCTTGGAGTATATCTAGGGGGAGAAAGCCCGGCAGAGCCCATCCCTCTCTAGGCTAAACTCATTTCTACAGCTGAGTGAAACAAAGTGTTTTGCTTAAGAACACAATACATCACCCAGTCTAGGGATTGAAACCACAATCTTACAGTCTGGAATCCAACAACTAAGCCACGTGCCTCCACTATTACCAGCTTGAACTACCATTACAATGGTTGAGCTGTTGAAATATCCAATGTCATCACATGTGAAGTGGTTTTTTTCTTTTTTTTTTTGTTATCAGGTATTGCTAAAGGATATGTGTGTGTGTGTGT
>NC_069007.1:12154490-12155023 GCF_001194135.2 Octopus bimaculoides
GTGTGTGTGTGTGTTTGAATATATACACACACACACACACATATCATCTTTATCATCATCATGGAAAGCAGCTGCTAAATGTTGATGATAATGGTATATGTATGTATGAGCTTGTCTTTGAATATTATATATTTGTACATGTGTATGTATGTATGTATGTATGTATGTATATATATATATATATATATATATATATATATATATATATATATATATCCAACCATATCACACACACATGTATTCAAATTATATTGCATCGATATCAATCTTGATGTCAATGAAATAAAAAGTCTAGCTGTATTGTAACATGTTTTTTTCTCAATTTGTACTCTGCATATGTGATGCAACATGCTTAGATCACATTTATATTGCAACTAGCATATCAAGCCGGCAATGGTGGCAGGGGTATTGATGACAGCGATGACGGTGGCAATAGCAGTGATGACAGCGACAGTAGTGATGGGAACGACAGTGGCGATGGACATATCTTACAGCATCATCACAAATTGATACAGTCACACGGGAATATGTTG
>NC_069007.1:12155033-12156498 GCF_001194135.2 Octopus bimaculoides
GCCGGCAATGGTGGCAGGGGTATTGATGACAGCGATGACGGTGGCAATAGTAGTGATGACAGCGACAGTAGTGATGGGAACGACAGTGGCGATGGATATATCTTACAGCATCATCACAAATTGATACAGTCACACGGGAATATGTTGAGCTGTATCATACACTTCAGGTTTTTCTCCATCAGATGAGCGGGAAGAAGAAGAAGAAGAAGAAGAAGAAGAAGAAGAAGAAGAAGAAGTGTGATATTTTTTTTATTTCATGTCAATACTCAGACGCATTAACAACCAGTGAAACACATCAACGAAAGTCATGTGATACTTATAAAATGAAATTTCTAACATACATATTTTTGTTTTAAAATACCATCATTTTTCATCATAATTATGGCCATCATCATCATCGTCATCATCATTGTCATCGTCATCTTTATTATCATTATTTACTACTATTATTATTATTTTTATTTTCCTTTTAAATTATATATTTGTCTTTAATGTTTACTTATTTTCCTTGAATATCATTTAGTGCTGCAAGCCAATCATAAAATAAAAAGATATCAAAAACTAATATTAGATATAACGTTAGTGATATCAAATATTTAATCAATATCGCAATTTTCTTCACTTCTTCCCTGCGAATGAAAAGCGAATAAATAACAAAACAAACAAAAACATAGAAAATACATAAATAAAATTCAAATTTTCATTCGTCTTCATTAATTTTCGTTATCATGGTTCGCTTTTTTATATGTTTCACATTTGTTTTTGTTGCATATTTTTTTCTTCAATTTCTCATTTATTTGTCTTTTGCTCTGAGGAATCGTTCGCAATTGTATATAACAGTTACTTTGCACTTACCTAACAGTTAATATTACACATACATAATAAGCTACAATTTGAGGCAAGACGAAAAGGAAGAAAAAAATAAAACATATTCTGTGCAGTGGTAGAAGAGGGGAATAAACAGATGTTCTGTAGCATAGCTGGTAACAATGCTGCCTGGCAAAGGATACATTCATAGTTCAAGTCCAGTCAGTGGAGCCTGCTGTTGGTTTTTCATATTTTTGTCTTTCTCAAATCAGTGCTGAGACACCCTTCAGATTTAAAATACGTTTCTCGCTGTATTGCATGTGCATTTGTTTTTTGCATCTGTGATTTTATTTTTGATCTTCTATATAAATGAAGGGAATTCATTCATTTTGTTGCTTTTCTTTCTGTGAAATGAAAAGATACATTGCGGAACTGTTATTGTAACGAGTTGTATCTATTTATCACCTGATGAGACACATCAGCACCACCAGATGGTCCTGAACCAGTTGCTAAGTGTCCCACCTGTGAGGGATCAATGTTAGATGTGTCGAAATAATTGTTGTGGTTAATAATAAATTCTCATATATTCCATCTTCTGTCATACATTTACCATATATATATATATATATATATATGTATATATATATATATATATATA
>NC_069007.1:12156711-12158513 GCF_001194135.2 Octopus bimaculoides
CATACACACATATATATATACATACACATATACACATATGATCTATTTATAAAGGTTCTAAAATCTTCACAGCCATGGTTTTTTTATCTCATTCTGAAAAATTTTTTTATATATATATACATATGTGTGTGTGTGTGTATACATACATACATACATACATACATACATATACATATATATGAAGAAGTGCTGAATTCTTAGAGCGGGTGGAACTCATGGAAGAGAGAGAGACCCAGAAAGACATGGGACGGAGTGCTGAATGCTGATCTCAAGATGCTGAGCCTTACAAAGGAGATGAGAAAGAATCACAATATCTGGCACCTTGTTGTACTCAAAAAGATCCATCCCCCATGGCAGAATTGATATCCTAAACCACTTTTGGTTGGTACTCCTCTCCCAGCTGAAAGGGTCTTTGTCTTACAAGTTACTCAGTGACCCTGTTGGTGCTGGTCCCACATAAAGAAACACTGGTAATGGTGCCATGTCAAAAGCACTGGTGCTTGTGCCACATGAAAAGCATTGGTGCTGGTGTCACATGAAAAAAGCTGGTGCTGGTTCCACGTAAAAAGCATCCAGTTCACTCTGTAAAGTGGTTGGCATTAGAAAGGGCATCCAGCTGTAGAAACGAACCCAAAACAGACAATAAAGTCCTGTGCAGCCCCTGGTCTTACCAGCTCCTGTCCAACCGAGAAACTCATTTTAGCATGGAAAACAGAGATTAAATAATAATGACAATGATGGTGCCGGCTGCAGTGGTGACGGTAATGATGTAGTAGTAGTAGTTGTGTGTATTGATGTTTCACCATATTTGCTTGAGGCAATGTGAGGCAGAAAAGCAGTGACGTCATCATGTTAGCATTCCCTGGAACAAGACATCCTGAAGCTTTGCACTTTCAGAGTCCTATGCAATGAGAAAGAACTCACTCACTTGGAAAAACAAGTAGGGAATGGTGACAGAAGGGCTTCTGGCCATAGAATGAATATGTATCCCATGCCAGCAGGGATAAAAATGTTTAAAGGAAGCTGATTGACATTTTTTATCTTTGATCTTTTACTTGTTTCAGTCTGTGGCCATGCTGGGGCAATGCCTTCAAGAACTTTTAGTTGAATGTATCAACCTCGGTACTTATTTTTTAAAGCTTGATACTTATTCTATCAGTCTCTTTTGCCAGACTGCTAAGTTACAGGGACTTAAACATACCAGCACTGGTTGTGAAGCAGTGGGGAGAAACAAAGACACACACACACACACAGATAGACATGTGCTATTGGCGATTTCTTTTCCTTCTTTAGACTTTTCTCTTTCTTCTCTCCAACAATGTTTGTATATGTGATTTTTTTTATTGTCCCCAAGGGGCCAATTGTTTATATGTGTATATGCATGTATGTATGTATATGAGCTTAACAGTGCAGCTAGCAGCCCCAAACCTTGACACCAGTCATGTAAATTCCTATAATTCTGGCGAAGTTGTGCCAGAGACATTTTGGCAATCTAAGTTTGTAAACTCTTATAGTATTATTTGTTTATTCTGGATGGGATCCAAGAGTTAGAGGTGGGCAAGGTCTGGATCAAACTGTATCCAATGACAGGACTAAACAAAGAAGAAAAAATTATGACCAAGGTTGCCTCCCAGGTGGCATTAGTGTTCTCATGTTCTACTGTTGCTTTTCCTATATACACTCACATACATGATGATGGCATATACGTGTATGTGCCATGTGAGCATGGAACTATTAATAGCTCATAAAAATATATACCACGTTCATTAAACTATATATACATATATATATATATATATATA
>NC_069007.1:12159266-12163115 GCF_001194135.2 Octopus bimaculoides
ATATATATATATCGGATTGGGGCTATAGTAAAAGACATTTGCCCAAGATTCCAGACAGTGGAACTGAACCCAAATCTATGTGGTTGGGTATACGAACTCCAGAACCCCACAGATATACCTTCACACACACACACACACATAGACTCGTTCTGAACTATGTGGTTAAGGGGTTCACATCACAACCACATGTTTTCAGGTTCAGTTCCCCGTCTGGAGCAATCGTCAATATAATAATGATGATGGTGATGATGCTGACAATGACAACAACAACAACAACAACAACAACAACGATGATGATGATGATGATGTGTGTGTGTGTGTAGTTCAGTTCCCCCTCTGGAACGATCAGCTATATAATAATGATGATGTTGATGTTGACGATGACAGCAACAACAACAATGATGATGATGACGATGATGGTGATGATGATGATGATGTTTGTGTGTTTCAGTTCTCTTTCTTGAACCATCATCTATATGATGATGATGATGATGATGATGTTTGTGTGTTAACATTAACGCCAGTGTTTTTTCATCTTACCCTCACTTAGCAGTTTAATCTTTGTCAAACAATTGAATGCTGCAGTGGATATGAAAGACTGAGTCCTGTCCTGTGTACTCTAACATGAGCATTGTACTCTATGAGTTCAAGAAAAGAATGTGTGTGTACGTATGATTGTGTTTCAGTGTGTATTTGCGATTCTCTGTGCGTTTGTGCTTATGACTGTGTGCGTGTATTCATCATTGCGTGTATTTGTGTTGATGTGTGTATGTCTATTCATGATTGTGTTTATGCGTGTATTATGACTGTGTGTATCTACATATATATGTATGTGCATCAATATATGTGTGTGTCTCTACATATATGTGCATGTGTATCTATGTATATGCGTGTGTATGTATCAATATGTGTGTATAAGTGTGTAAGTATGTGTATGTGTTTATCTATAGACGTGTGTATGTATTTATCTATAGACGTGTGTATTTATATCTGTGTATGTGATTGCGCATGTATATATGTATGTATGTGTGTGTGTGTGTATCTATAAATATATGCATGTATTTATGTGTGTGTGATTCTGTATGTATCTATGTGTGTCTCTATAAATATGTGTGTGTGTGCATCTATGTGTGTGTGTGTGTGTATATCTATGTATTTGTGTGTATGTGTATATGTGTGTGCATATATACATGCAATTAGTTGCTGTTTCCCCAGACTCTCCATTAAACATCCACAAAATATTTCTTTGTACCAAAATAGCGAGATATTTGGTTGTGGTGGTGGTGGTGGTAGTAGTCTCGACAACAGCAATGGCAGCAGCAGCGGCTGTGGTGGTGGTGGTAATGAATGTACTGCAAATGGCTGTTGTTGATTTTGATATTTAAGAAACCATTTCATAAGAATTTTTTTTTACAAAATCCCCAGTTTTTACGAACCAAATCAGGATAAGATTCGACAAAAATACTTAAAGTGTTTCTTCTGGCTCAGAACGTTTTGAGTTCAAATCCTTCAGAGGTCAACTTCGCTTTTCATCCTTCTAGCATTGATAGAATAGGTACCAGGTGAGTACTGGGGCCAATGTGATAAATTAGCCTTCTCCATGCCTCTCAAAATTTCAGGCCTCCTGGTTGTAGTAGAAAAGATTATTATTATTATTATTATTTTCATTATTATTATCATCATTATTATTATTATTATTATTATTATTATTATTATTATTATTATTATTATTATCGTTCTGAGTTCAAATTCCACCTAAGTCAACTTAGCCGTTCATCCTTTCAGGGTTGATAAAAAAAGTACCAGTTGCGTACTGGAGTCAATGTAATTGACTCATCCCCTCCCCCAAAAATTGCTGCCCTTGTGGAAAAATTTGAAAGCATGATTATTATTATTATTATTATTTAGTTTGACTCAGGTTCGGTCTTATTCCAGATAGGATCTATGTGGGTAGCAGGTTACTACTTGTAACCTTAGATCTCCACAAGTTTTCAGCTGTCTTTCAAGTGCTTAGAACCCTCCTGATAATCCTTGCTGTCCCTAAGAGACAAACTTTCTACAGAAGCCCTACCGGGCATTCTATTTCAATCTCCTTCAGCCATTCATCTATATCTTTCCTTACTGTTCACCAATTATTATAGGCATGACCCTTGGTGTTCACATGCTCCAAATTCTACCATTTTTTAAAATGTTTTCTTCGTCTTTCTTTACAATCCTGGAATCAAATGGACATGACGGGTCAATTAGTCAGCAACTTCGCTTTTCCTTGTCTGTAACTGATATGTCCAGAGCTGACTGTGTATCTCTTCCAGGTGGTGCTATTGAATTAGACATGGCCTGAGTCAAGTTCGGCTGAAACTTATCTAAGTAATCTAATCTATGCTGTAACCTTTTAATCAAAGCATGACAACATAGGTAGAGGCTGATATCTTAAACATTTCTCAAGGTGTTTAGTATAAAAAAAAATATATTAAAGATTTATATAGAACTACATTCAGAGTATGTCTATAAGCTATTGTGTTTAGACCTGGTTTCTGTCCTCAAACTGTTCCGTTTTGTAGATTCAATTTTTTTCTTTTGTTAATAAAGCACTCCGAAATTAGGAAAATCAAAAATTTGCAACAATCTTGGTCCCATGAGTATCGGATAATGGATTTTCAACTGTGTAAAGAAACTGATTGTGGTGATTGTAATTTTGACGTTGATTAAGGTGATCATAGTTTTGACGGTGGTTGTGGTGAAAGCCACATTGATGATGACGATGGTCAAGATAAGTATGGGAGGAGGGTAAAATAGTATCGGTGGTTATAATGGTGTCAGGAGCGGTGTGATGTGTGATGCTGAGGTGATGGTGGTAATAGTGGTGTTGATGATAGTGTTAGTTGTGTGATGGTGGTACTGCAGTGGTTATACTGGTTGTGGTGGTGAAAGTGAGTGTCAAAAATAGATATATATGTGCGTGTCTCTCCGTTTATGTCTGCTTATGTTTATCAATGCAAGCCAATGCGTCAAGTTGCTTCCCATTATGTCAAACATAACTTAGCAACTTGATAAATAGATATCGATAAAACAAGTACACAATGTCATGAAAGCTACATCAAAATCAGGAAGAGTCTGAGATGAAGTAATTATTTCTACTCTAGGCACAAGGCCTTGAAAACTTTTTGGGAAAGGGGCTAGTAAGTGGTACTTGATTTATCGACCCCGAAAGAATGAAAGGCAAAGATGACCTTGGTGAAACTTGAACACAGAACAGATGAAATACCGTCATGATATTATTGATGGCGGTGTATGTGGTTGAAGTGGAAGCAATGACAATGCTGCTGATGATGATGATGGTGATTCAGGTGATTCCTGTTTTTAAAGGGTTTTTTTTCTTAAAAAAATCATATGGCTGTGTTGTTTTTTTTTTAACCCCACCAAGAAGGTTATGTTTTTGCCAGCATTGGTTTGGGAAATTGGGCGATTTTCAGCATGCGTGTATATGGGTGGAAATGAGTGCTTTTCAAGTTATTATTGTTGTTGTTATTATTAGTGTGGAAGTGGTTTTGATAGAATTGGTAGAGCACTCGCAAAAATGTTGGCATTGCATCATTCTCATTTCTGTTCCATGGGCAAAAAAACAAAATTTGATTGTTGTCCAACAAACATTGGTCAGTTCTCTTGTTTACCACTGTGTCCAGTCTCTAACAAAGTCAAGTTAACAGCAGGATGGGCTATGACGAAGAGGCTGGAAAAGTACACTGCAAATTACGGTCAGAGAATGTAGAACACTTCATCAGAATCTCTTTATAAAAAGTCTGTAACATCTTAAAACATGAAATTAATGGTTTCCATCTCCCCCCCCCC
>NC_069007.1:12163402-12173532 GCF_001194135.2 Octopus bimaculoides
GGCATGTACAATGATTGCCTGGTCAGTACACTTTACAGCCCTCATTTGCAATGGTTGGTCTTTATAGGCTGGTAAAAATGTTATCATTAATAATAATAATAAAAATAATAATCATAATGAAAAGAAAAAAAAATTTTGTTGTTTCTTGGTTAATCTTTGGTGGCCTTAATTTTGTTAAAGAGCTTTCTGGATAAAAGTGAAGTGTGTTACATGTTAGGAATAAGATAATTCAAAAACCCAATCTTCAGCAACATGACGTGACTAATATTTCTGATTTCACTTTTGATCAAAATCACAGAAGGTCTTATCTCTCTCTCTCTCTCTATATATATATATATATATATATATCTCCCTCTCTCTCCATTGTATGTCTTTAGCATTTTATATCCCCTACCCCAAAAAATTAATGCGGTTGCCATTAGAAGGGTATCTAGCTGTAGAAACCATGCCAAAATAGATCGGAGTCTGATGCAGCCCCGCAGCTTGTCAGCCCTGGCCAAACTATCCAACCCATGCCAGCATGGACAACGGATGTTAAATGATGATAATAATGATGGTGATATGTTTGGAGTGGATCTTCTTTCATACTTTTGTCTGCTTCACATATTATTTCTGGTAACATCCAATGCCATAAGATGACAGCAAGTAGTCATGCTGTGCAGTTTATTCATAATTTGATTCATAGCATTACTTCTTGTCATTGGTGACATCAAGACAAGTGAGACACTTCACTGTGTAACACATCTTATCTTGCTAACACACTAAATGAGTGATAAGTTATGTTGAAGAAATAAAATAACAGAAAACCAAGCTGTATATAATTAAAAAGTATCTTAATCATGTGGTCAAGTTTGCTTGGACATTCTAAACCTGCATTAGTTGTGGGAGGGCTTTGGAGAGGCATTCAGTGTCTTTGGTGAGATGATTTACATACATTGTGTTCTGACGACCAGCTTGAGTATGGCTCTTGGCTTCCATATCAGTAGGTCACTTGTCAGCTCTTATAAAAATATATAGGAACATATATTGCATTCAGTCATCCCATAAATAATGCAGTTTTTTCAGTTGCATGAACCAAAAGTTGGAGGGATGCAGGATAAACTACCTGCATCAATTTGTTATAGAAGCAGGTAGTAATTTTACCTTGTCTTTATTCTTAGTGCAAGTTTTGAAGAATGCAGTTCGATTTTAACAGTTATTTTTTCAAAGTTATAATGGAAGTGACAAAGGAGCATATTCAGCATATTTTACTTTATGAGTTCAATAAAGGCAACAACACAAAGGAAAGTGTGGGGAATATTAATGCAGTATATGGGGATTGGATAATAAGCATAAGCCAGTGTCAACGGTGGTTCCAGAAATTCCAAGCCGTAAATTACAGCCTAGAAGACGAGCACTGTTCTGGATGATCTGTAGAGCTCGACGAGGATGTCCTGCAAACTCTGGTGGAACAAAATCCTATCATAACTGTTGAGGAACAAGCAGAGAAGCTTGGATTTGGTCAGTCGACCAGTCATTCAAGTCAGTGCTAGAAGAAAAACGACCATCTTTGGTTTCAAGACAAAAGGTGTTCTTCCATCAGGATAATGCTCAGCCACATACAGGGAGGATGACATTCCAAAGGCTGGAGCAGTTTGAATGGGAGACAATGACCCACCTGCCATGTTTGCCGGACACTGCCCCATCTGATTATTATTTATTCTGCAGACTTCAAAATCATTTGGATGGAAAAAAATATGAATTCTGTAGACGAAGTCAGAACAGTACTGGAGGAGTATTTTTTGTCACGGACAAGTGAATTTTAGAAGAGGGGCCTTGCAAGTCTACCAAACAGATGGAAGAGCATTGTAGAAAATGAAAGAGAGTATATTTTGGATTAAAAAAGAGCTTTATTTATCTTAATTTCGAAAAATAAAAGAAATATAAAAAACTGCATTGTTTATGGGATGAGTCAATATATAAGTACTTATATACTCGCGCAAGCATACTATATACTAATATAGTATCTAAGTATATAGTATACTATTTCAAAAAATAGTGAGAATATCACGATAGTTAATGCTGACTTCTCTAGTTGTTCATATTGGACATTTAAGAACCATAAGTGTTTGTTAGAAAAAAAACAGTTCTTGATTTGCTGTGAGGAGGAAAAAATACAAAGTTTTTGAAAAGTTGGATTTTTCACTCCTTGAAATTTTTTCAGCTGAAATGTTGGCATTATACTCCTCAAGGCACATCAAATCATTCTAATTACTTAATTTCTTTTATCTTTCGTGGATTAACTTTCCTGATGCAAATCAAAGCACCTGGAGTGTTTTTAATTCCAGATCCGACATTATAAAGAATCAACTTGAGGCAGAAGAAAAGAACAAAATTTTTTTTATAGCAATGGTATATTTGTGTGGTTAAGTAGATTGCTTTGTAACTACATGGTCTTGGGTTCAATCCTACTGCATGGCACTTTAAACAAGGGTCTTTGTTCTACTTTAGTTGAGGTTGATCAATAACTTCTGAGTGATGATAGCAAAAAACAAAAAAACAAAAAAAATGGTAGAATCTGTGTGTGTGTGTGTGTGCGGGTGATTTTCTGAAGTTAATACAACTCATGGAAGGTCTTTAAATTGCTAAAATCTCTGCAATACAGATTTACTCATAATTAAATTGCAAAGGAAAGCAGTATTGAGAAATTGGACAGAAGTAGCTGTTTCTAGGTTGGGAGGTAGTCGTCCATCTTCTACTTTACATGTTGCTTGCTCTTCAAAGAATTCATCTGCTGGTATACCAAATATGTTCCAAGCATATTTGAATTGATCCAAATGTTTGTTTACTGTCTTCTCAGTGCTTACCACAGTAATTTTTTTTCAGACGGTGTCATGCATAATCAGCTTGTGTTTTGATGCCGATTTATATCATTCTAATAATTCTTTATCTTCTATTTTCTTATTTCTTTCTGTCACTAGACTGCGGCCATGCTGGGGCAACACCTTGGAGGGTTTTAGTCAAAGAAATCAAACCTTTTGCTTTTTTCTTTTTTTTTAGCCTAGTACTTATTCTATTGATCTCTTTTGCTGAACTGCTAAGTACAGGGATGTAAATATACCAACACCAGTTGTCAAGGAGTGGTGGAGGAACAAACACAGACACAACAACACACACCCACACGTGTATATACGATGGGTTTCTTTAATTTCCATCTTCCAAAACCACTCACAAGGCTTTGGTTGGCCCAAGGTTATTGTAGAAGACACTTGCCCAAGGTGCCACACATTGGGACTGAACCCAGAACTACATGGTTGGGAAGCAAGCTTCATACCACACATTCAGAACCATTCATCTTGCCTTGCAGCACAACAGCCAAATGGTGATTCTGTTCCTAAATAATAGCAAAATTCTGACTGATATCCCTGGCTTTCCAGTGGAATCTCATTTTGGATAGATTCCTATGCTAATTCCTTCAGCTCTTGGATAATCTTTTACCATGATTCTCTGTCAACTCCTCCCACTCTAGTCTGTCTTCTACATTACCAATATACATTTTCCCTTTGTGGGTCAGTTTTGTGATGTCATTGATGACAGCTGGTACCATTTCTTTGTCAGATTCCAGGAGGCCCTTGCAGACTCATGATTTTGTCTTCTTCCACACTCCATTCATCAAGTTCTTCATTACTTTCTTCATCTCAAGGCAGCGAGGTGGCAGAATCATTAGCACGCCAGGCGAAATGCTTAGCGGTATTTCATCTGTTCTGTGTTCAAGTTTCACCAAGGTCAACTTTGCCTTTCATTCTTTCGGGGTCGATAAATCAAATACCAGTTACTAACCCCTTTCCCCAAAAATTTTCAAGGCCTTGTACCTAGAGTAGAAATAATTACTTCATCTCAGACTCTTCCTGATTTTGATGTAGCTTTCATGACACTGTGTACTTGTTTTATCGATATCTGTTTATCAAATTGCTAAGTTATGTGTTTGACACAATGGGAAGCAACTTGACGCATTGGCTTGCATTGATAAACTTAGGCAGACATAAACTGAGAGACACACATATATATATCTATTTTTATATATACACACATACACACACATAAATGTAAGTACACATATATCACGTGTGTATAATTATGTATGTATTTGTGTGTGTGTGTGTGTGTATATATATATATTTATATATATATATATATATATATATATAATGGATAGACTCTCCCGTGATTAGACGACATGACAGTTCAGCAATATCTTGCCAAACAACCACACAGATGATTTGTTTATAGTGATCAAACGTTTGTATAGCCATAAGCTCATTCGCTCCATCAGATCAGTATTACCTGTACAGGTGCAACAGGTGATGCATGTCAGATGACGAAATGATCACAGGGCAATGTGAAATGAAGTGCTTTGCTCAAGAATACAATGCAATGTTTGGTCTGGGAATTGAACCCACAATGTTGCAATCGTAAGTGCAACACCTTAACCACTAAGCCGTGTGCCTTCACACACACACATAACTGTCCAACCCATGTCAGCATGGAAAATAGGTATTAAATGATGATAAAAATGTGTGTGTGTATTTATATATATATATGTTTGTGTGTGTGTGTATGTATATATATATATATATATGTGTGTGTGTGTGTGTGTATGTATATGTATACATATATATATATATTAGTTATGTGTGTGTATTTATATACATATATGTATGAATGTGTATATGGGTTTGACATACATAGGTACACATATATATAAAGAGAAGTATAGGTCATGTGTGTTTATGTTGTGGGAGACCCAAAGATCTTTTACATTTTATATTTTTTGTCAACATCATCATCATCATCATCTTCTTCTTCTTCTTCTTCTTCTTCTCTTTCCTAGTTGACCTTTTGTATGTTGTTCAGTGGTGTAGGTCACATGTTGTTATTGCGGAGTGGCCTCAGGCCACGTCTGATGTCAAGTACACAGCCAAAATGATTAACTGCGACAATCAGACAAACATCTACCATGGCTGTCACCACCAATTCCACCGTCTGTATACAAACAGCAAACAAGGAAACTTCAGCATCCACTCGACCTGCTAGAAACAGCAGCCAAATCTCTCTCTTACAGTAATAGGAGTGGACACATTGGATAATGTGCTCTTGGATTCCTCAGATATAGGGGTAAAAAAAAATGGGGTGTTCATAGCTGGATTGCTTTTGTTTATAGGCCTCCTTGATCCAGGCTGACCGGATGTTAGACAATAAGAACAGATAATCTATTACCAATATTAATTGCTGTGAGAAGCCTCTGAAAGGTTGCTTGATTCACTAGAAATAACAGCCATAAAGGGGTTTTTTTCTTCGAAGTATTTAAAATTATTTTGTCTTTAAAACATTTTAATTTTAAGAATTGATTTTGATTTTGAATTTTATTTTCAGTTTCCAAAATTTACTTTCATTTCAAAATCTATATCTTTTCTTTTGAAATGTAACTCTGGTTTCCCAACCACATGGTTCCGGGTTCAGTCCCACTGCATGGCACTTTGAGCTTGTGTCTTCTTCTATAGCCTTACGCCAACCAAAGCCTTGCAAGTGAATTTGGTCAGCAGAAACTGAAAGAAATCCATTATGTCTATGTATGTAGCCTCCCTTGCGATAAATGCTCCTGGTTCTTCTATGCCACCCTTTGCCTGAACACCCACCTCAGATGCTGGCACCCTTTGCACCCACCAATATGAAGGGGCTTAATTATTCACTATAGATTAATTACTGAGACACGAGTAATGCTGCTCCTGTCAATGATTATCATGTGTGTGTGTTTGTGTCTCTGTGCTTTCATATCACATGATAGTCGTAAATGAGCATCACCATCATACAACCACGACGATGGTGATGCTGACAACAACAACAACACAATGGTAGTGGTGGATTGGCCTGTAAGAGTTGTGTGCCAGTACCACATAATAACCACTCATGCTGGTGCCACATTAAAAGCACCCAGTACACACTGTAAAGTGGTTGACATTAGGTAGGGCATCCAACTGCAGGATCTGAACCAAATCAGATTTGATCCCTGGTACAGCTCTCCTGCTTGCCAGCTCTGGTCAAACCGTCTGATCCATGCCAGCTTGGAAAATGGACATTAAAGGATGATGATGATGATGATGATGGTGGTGGTGGTGGTGGTGGTGGTGGTGGTAATCATGATGATGACACCAGAAGATAGGATGGTCATGACTGGGTTGTCTTCAACCATGTGTCTCCTAGATCTAGGGCTAGCCTACAGCTAAAGAACAACATTAAATTATCACATCTCAAATTGTTTCTATATTCTGACATAATTCAATAAATTTGCAGGAATTTTACCAAATTCTTTCCTTTTTTAATTGTTTTTACATCTATTTCTGCCATTTATTAATTTCTCTCTTTTTGTTTCTTCTTCTTTCTTCTTCCAGGTAAGATTCTCCTCTTATTTTTACAATCAGTGACCTTTCAACCATGTAGGTAAGATTTATTTTTACATTCTCTTTCATCTTTCAACGGTTTCAATCATCAGATTGTGGCCATGCTGGAGCATCGCCTTGAAGAACGTTTAGTCGAATGAATCGACCCCCCCCCACCAGTACTTTTTTTAAAGCCCAGTATTTATTCTATCAGTCTCTTTTTACCAAACCACTAAGTTACAGGGACGTAAACAAACCAACACCAGTTCTCAAACAATATGCACACATACATATATATACATATACGATCGGTTTCTTTCAGTTTCCATCTAGCAAATCCACTCACAAGGCTTTGGTCAGCCAAAAGCTATAGTAGAAGACACTTGCCCAGAATGCTTCAGTGGGACTGAACCTTGAAACATGTGGTTGGGAAGCAAACTTCTTACCACACAGCCATATATATATATCATTCCAGAATGGAAAACAGATGTTAAATGATGATGATGATAAATATATGTATACGACAAGCTTCTTTCAGTTTCCATTTACCAAATCCATTCACAAGACTTTGGTCATCCCAAGGCTATAGTAGAAGGAACTTGCCTAGGGTGTCTTGCCATGGGACTGAACCTAGAACCATGTGGTTGGGAATCAAGCTTCTTGCCTCACCTGCACCTACACAGTTTCTTTTTAGTGGAGTTTTTTTGTTTTTTCTTAATTTCCTTTTCTCATTTAGACATTCTGCATTTCAATTTTGACTTTTCATCACATATTCCATTGACAAGATCCCCATTCGGAGTATATTGGATGGATCCAGATTATCAGCCAAGTAGGAGACACTTGTTCTTAGTTATCAGGGTTATCTCTAGATCTTTGGGGGTTGGCTAGTTGACCCCAAATAGCTATTGGGACGTCTGATTTCATTTCTTTCTTACACTGTTGCTTTTTCATACCTCATTGTTGTTTCATTTTCAAATTCTACATAAGCCACTAATGATTGCTTTGATTTGTCCATGTCACATCTCCTCATAATAAAAGAAATCATCCTCATTATTATTATTATTATTACTATTATTATTATTATTATTATTATTAATATTATTATTATTATTATTTGACATCATCAGTCTTTAAGTTTCAATTTTATAAAAGGCAAAAAGAAAAAGACAGAAAAAATGTCATTCCATCAACATGTGGACACTGGTTGTTCTCGTCCATACTTTAAATTAAAATTTCTGTAATTTTGAATTTTTATCACTTATTATTATTATTGTTGTTGTTGTTGTTGCTGCTGCTGCTGTTATTATTATAATTATTATTGAGTGAGAGAGCAGCGCATGCCATCATAATGACACTGGGGTAAAATATATGAAGCCCAGTATACCCATCTGATAAGGGTACACTGGGCCCATGCATCACACCCTTGTGTGCGTAACATGGTGATCTCATATCAAGATAAACAGCACATGACCTTGCAGGTGGGGCCCAGTTAGAACTTTCATCACAGTCATATGAATGTATATACATGTATGTATATATATGCGCAGGTGTGGCTGTGTGGTAAGTAGCTTGCTTACCAACAACATGTTTCCAGGTTCCATCCCACTGTGCGACACCTTGGGCAAGTGTCTTCTGCTATAGCCTTGGGCCAACCAAAGCCTTGTAAGTGGATTTGGTAGAGGGAAACTGAAAGAAGCCTGTCATATGTGTGTGTGTCTGTGTTTGTCCCTCCACCATCCATTGACAACTGATGTTGGTGTGTTTACATTCCCGTAACTTAGTGGTTCGGTAAAAAGACACCAATAGAATAAGTATTAGGCTTACAAAGAATAAGTCCAGGGGTCAGTTTGTTCGACTAAAGGCGGTGCTCCAGCATGGCCTCAGTCAAATGACTGAAACAAATAAATTATATATATATGTATATATCCTGTGAATGGACAGAGATTTAGAGACTTATTACTTGAAGCCTTTGACGAAATAGAGGGGGATATAGCTTCATCCAATGTAGAAGACAACTGGACGTTTCTACTGGACAACCTGCTGAGGGCCACTGACCAGATCTGTGGATGGTACAAAGTCCCCTCTCAACCCAAAATAACGTTGTGGTGGAACAATGTCGTTGACAGCGCTATTAGACAAAAGAAACAGGCTTGGAAAGACTGGATGAACGGTGGTAGCAGGGAATTGTATTAGACTGCCAGAAGGGAAGCTAGGTGGCAGGTTTATTTAGCCAGAGGGGAAGCAGATGAGAAAAAATTTGCCAATGTTCTGCGCTGTGAGGACCAAAGATTTGAGGTATTTCGTGTTGCAAGACAGTGTGTGAGAGAGAATTGTGATGTCGGAGAGAAATGTGCTTGCAGGGATGATAGTACACTTGCACTAAACGGGGCTGCAAAGAAAGAGGTTTGGAGATGCCACTACGAAAGATTGCTCAATAAAGAGAATGAATGGGAGAAAGAGAGTCTGCCGAATGTTGACCCATCAGATGGACCAGCTATCAAGGTCTCATAGCTACAAAGTAATCTTCTTTCAGTTTTCATCTACCAATCCATTCACAAGGCTTTGGTCTGCTCGAGGCCATAGTAGAACACACTCACCCGAGGTGTCACACAGTGGGACTGAACCCAGAACCATGCAGTTGGGAAGCAAGCTTCTTACCACAGAGCCATGTCTGCGCTAAAAACTTTAATAAAGCTCAGAGGCAGACAAACATACTAACACATACACAAACAAAAAATACTCATGCATACACACACATTAAAAGCCGAAGACTCTCAAAGGGAAACTCCAAGTTTCACATTTCCGATCGTTCTAACTTTGGTTAAACAACCAGAGTGTTGTGATACAAGAAGTTCCAGCTGCAAACAAAATATACACACCCTACTTTTGGTATCGATCGCTTTTTCTTCCTGCTAGTAAATACAAACGTTCACCAATCTACTCATCTGTACATACATACATACAGACATGCATCTATACAAACATGCAAACATCATTACACATATACACATATTATACATGTAAATATATACAAACATACATATATATATATATATATATATATATATATATATTTATATATATATAAGTGGATGTCTGAGTGTGTGTGTGTATGTCCAATGAACATGTATTTCAATGTGTGTATATGTACACTTGTATATACATATATGTATGTTTATACATGTGTGTGCATATATATGTATATATACACACATATATATACATAGATACATACATACATAAATATATATATATATATATATATATATACACACACATACACACATGCACACACACATATACATACATGCATACAAACACACTCACACACATGCATGCAGACCATATTTGTGTGATTGTAGCAAACTAGAGGTTGGTTCCAAGCCAATTATTTTAGGAAACAGGTATCAGAAAAGGAAAGACACACAGATAGGCAAAACATTCTATGTGTGTGTGTGTGTGTGTGTGTGTGTGTGTGTGTGTGAGAGAGAGAGAGAGAGAGAGAGATAAAGAGAAAAAGAGAGAGAGAGAGAGAGAAAGACACTAAAAAACCTAAGGCAGTGATTTCATTTTTCCTTTCATTATTTATTTTAACCTATTTTTTTTTCCGTTTGTTATGGAGTTTAAAGATGAGATCTGCCAAGTATTCATTAGTGATGGTGCAGTTGGAAAAAGTAATATGCACACACATATATGCATACACATACATGTGCA
>NC_069007.1:12173763-12174819 GCF_001194135.2 Octopus bimaculoides
TATACACTCATACACACACTCATATTGAAATACAAGTTCATAGGACCACACACTCACATGAGCATCCCTATATATATACACATACACATAAACACACACTAAAGTACATGTTCATATGACACACCCACACCCACGGTGTCTAAATACACTATTACAAAATAAAGCACCAATATTGACGTACATATGATCATACAACACACACACATTCTATGCTGGCAGAATGTGCATACACATACACATTCCAACATATAAACACATTGACATGAATATATATATTGTAAATCTCTCAAATACTATGTACACACACATACGCACGCACACACACACACACACATACGCACGCACACACATACTGTTATCACATAAACACATAAATATGATCATAGAGTGTACTCCCTCACAGGCCACACACACGCACTCTCACACTCATTCTCTCTCACACACACACTCACGAACGCATGCATGCAAGCGCACACTTACATACATAAACACACTCACACACATAGACACACACACTCACCACATAAACACACTCACACACACAATCACACGCACACACACCCACTCACACATAAATACATGTACATAAGCACACACACATACACACAGACACATGTACTGTTATCACATAAACACAGATATGACCATAGAGTATAACTCCCTCACGGGCCATGCACACACACTCACACTCACACACACACACACACACACACACACATATTATACCATACAAACGCACAGATACCAACGCAATACCATGCGACTCCCTCACGTCGCACAATGGATCTCTCAACGGTCTTGATGATGTGTTTTCCTGTTGTTCAATCAACTGAATTGCTTCTTATTGATTGCATATCAACACATAAGTGGCTGAGGGTTCCACAGACACATGTGCTGTTAATGTATGTAATCATGAACCTGAACCAATGTGACACGGTAAATGGGACATGATTTGTCCATTTGAATTATAAGTGCAGCCTCTGTGTGTATGTATATATGTATGTGTGTATATATATATATATATATATATATATATATATATATATATATATATAT
>NC_069007.1:12175640-12176382 GCF_001194135.2 Octopus bimaculoides
ATATATATATATATATATATATATAACTCTTTAACTTGTTTCAGCTTTAAAGCTGCGGTCATGCTGGGGCACCACCATTGGCTGTGCTACATCTTGTGGTCTTGGTAGTGGTTGTTGTTGTTGCTGTTGGTGGTGGTGGTGGTGGTGGTGGTGGTGGTGATGATGAGAATATGGACGGTGGTTGCTGCTCTGATAATGGTGGTGATGGGGGTTGATAGACCTTGATAATGATTATGATGATACTGGCAAATTTGTACTTGTGTTTTGTATCCAGTCACGTGTAACCATATGGAAGGTTCCTCATCAGTCAGTCATGCTCCAAGTGTTGTCCAGCAGGGAGTATATTTCATTACCTGCCCACGGAAGGACACTAAATTCTCAACTACCCCATAAACATATAAACACACACACATTATCATTATCATTTAATGCCTGTTTTTCATACTGGTTCAACAAGACCTGGCATGTCAGGAGACTGTGCCAAGCTCTACCATCTCCTTTGGAATGGTTTCCTTAAGCTGGATCTCCTTCCAAATATCATCCACTTTACAGAGTGAATTGGATGCTTTTCATGTGGCACCAGCAAGGTCTGTTTTGGCATGGTTTCTTTGGATGTCCTTCCTAATGCAAACCACTTTACAGTGAATGCTGGGTGCTTTTCATGTGGCACCAGCAAGGTCTGTTTTGGCATGGTTTCTTTGGATGTCCTTCCTAATGCAAACCACTTTACAGTGAATGCTGG
>NC_069007.1:12176539-12178907 GCF_001194135.2 Octopus bimaculoides
TCATGTGGCACCAGCAAGGTCTGTTTTGGCATGGTTTCTTTGGATGTCCTTCCTAATGCAAACCACTTTACAGTGAATGCTGGGTGCTTTTCATGTGGCACCAGCAAGGTCTGTTTTGGCATGGTTTCTTTGGATGTCCTTCCTAATGCAAACCACTTTACAGTGAATGCTGGGTGCTTTTCATGTGGCACAACCAGTAGTGAGGTCACCAAGGAACTTGCAAGTCCTGACCCCATCAGTTGTGCAGATGGGGTAGTATCAGGTACATGCCATCAGTAATTAATCAGGGTAGGTAGTTAGCACCCTTTATGTAGTAAAACATGCAAAAAATAAGCGAAACACAGATGCATGACTGAATTGAAGGCAGATTTACTTCTACCTTTATAGCACTTAAAGAAAACGGTGTTGTAGGAATGTACACAGCACATGTACTACACAGCACATGTACTACATAAAAGTACTATGTGTAGTTTTAATACTGCGAATGAAAGACAGGGATGAATTATGCCTTCCTAATCTACAAACAAATAAAATATTTTGCGTTTTATTCGTTGTAATCAGAGTAACCTTCATAATTTTATTGAATTGGGTGCTTATTTTACCATAAAAGGAAAATGTTGCTATTTTCCTCACATCTTTCTGTACCTTCCTCTTCAACAGGTTCCCCCCACAGTTAGAGATCGACACTTCTTAACGCATCTGTCCTCATCCATACACATCACCAGCATAGTCTTCTCTCTTGCACACTACATCTGATACTTCTTATCCCCACTATATCTCTGAAGACATTTACTCTGTCATATGTGCACACCACCATTGTACATCCAACAAAGCATGCAGGGTTCATTTCTTCAAGCCTTTGCACGTCCTTTGCAATCACAGCTCATGTTTCACTGTCATGTAGCATAGCAGTATGTACACAGGCATCATACAGTTTGTCTTTCACTCTAAGGGAGAGACCCTTTGTTACAAACAAAGGTAATAGCTCTCTGATCTTTCTCCAGCCTGTTCTTAGTCTAGCAACTATATTTTCAGACCATCCGCCACCACTGTTCATTTGGTTACTTAGGAAAGAGAGACTATCTACTACCTCTAAGAATTACCTTGTTCATTTCAAGGAAATTTATTTCCTGTACCTCTTTATTGTATCTGAACCGTATCAGAACAATTACCCCCCATAGGAAAATTCGCCCTGATGACAACTACCCCCTAAAACAATTAGGGAGCAAGAGACCTTGTCAGAGACTTTCTCCATGTCAGTAAATGCAAAATACAGTGGTTTCTTTTTGCCTAATGGCTTCGCTTTTCTAAGAAAATAGCATCAGTAGTACTTCTTTCTAGCACAAAACCAAACTCCCTCTCTCAATTCATATATATATATTATAATAATGATGATGATAATAATAATAATGATAATATTGGTTTCAAATTTTGGCCCAAGGCTAGCAGTTTCAGGGAGGGGGCTACCTCGGTTACATCAACTCCAGTGCTTATTTTAGCGACCGTGGAAGGATGAACAGCAAAGTCAACCTCGGATGAATTTGAACTCAGAATGTGCAGATCAATGAAATGCTGCTAAACATTTTTCACCCAGTTTGCTAATGATTCTGCCAGCTCACCACCTCAAAATAGAGTGTCTTGTTCAAGGACACACAACATACAGCCTATTCTGGGAATCGAACTCACTACTTCCCGATTGTGAGCCTGACGCTCTAACCACTGAGCCATGCACCGTCATGAAAATAAGAATAATAATAATATCTAGTTTATCATAACACACACAAACTGGATGTGACATTATGACATTTTCTCACCTCCTGTAACAGAGAGCGGTCTCTATATTTTTTTCATGCTTACAATCTCTGAGGAGTACATGGTTTTATTTAACTGTTTTGTTATCTAATATTCTGTTGTCATATCCAATGCAAAACTGACTGGTAACATTACCTGAAATGGATTTATCATATTGCTGTGTGTACACACACATGCATACATTCATATATATATATAAAGGACACAGGTTTCGTGTGTCACATAGCTAGCTAGAGGCGATGGCTTCTTGGAGCTAATTCACGGCAGCTTTCGTCCTAATTTTGGGACTGCCATGTTGGCTTGGCGATAACTATTAATTTCCAGTACCGCTGCCGTAGTCTCCTTTAGAGAGACTTAGAAATATTAATAACTCTATTTCTGAAAACCAGTGGATAGATTCCACTGAAATTAGATAAATAACCTTCGAGCAGATAGTCAGCAGCGCTGCCTGGCTAAGGCTTGGCTACTCTGCATTGACAAGGGGCAACACCCTGAAACTAGTCTAGTCTGCAGATGCCAAACCAGCAGGGGGACACTGCTGACCTCCCCTGTTCGA
>NC_069007.1:12180705-12181798 GCF_001194135.2 Octopus bimaculoides
ATTATTTTGTTTAAAAGAGTTCCAACACTGTGTTTTTTATGTCTTATTTATATTCCTGCAAAACCAATGTGGGATATAGAATATGGAATATACAATATATAATATAATATACAATATATAATTTAAAATAAAAATGGATGGTACAATGAAATAAAGTATTGAATGTCTTATTGAATATATGGAATATGTCTTATTGAATAGATGAAATATTGAGTGTTCAATATAAAGGATTAAATATATAAAGGCGAATACGTATTTTCTATACCTTGTGGTATTTCATCATGGCCGGTATGACAGACTTTAATATATATATATATGCACATTCACACACACACACACACACACATACATATAATACAATTAAGAAAAATGGAAAATGAATTTAGCTCATCTTTATTATTAATTACAATAATGAAGTAATTATAAATTTGTGCTAAATTTTAGACTTTGTCTTCTTATTTCTGATACATGTTACTCTTCGTAAACCCAGGCATTGCTTTTGCTTGTGATAGGCCTGAAGTTTCTGCACCAGTGGACTTTCAATTTTGCTCAAGGCTTCAATTCAAGAGTGTAGATATCTAGGCAGTTGGATTGAGTACTGCATTGGACAAGCAATGATTTTCTCACCTTTCAGAACCTACACTACATGTTCAAATATATATATACATGCACACATATTTATATGTATATTCTAAATATATTTATGTGGAGAATGGAGCAACAAATACAAGGAGAAGCAATTCTGTTGGACTAGTTAGCTGTTGTTTTATTGTGTAGAGGTTATGTAGTGAGTCATTGTGAATGTTATGTAATAGTCATTTACGTATATTCTAAATATATATACATGTATATGTATGTATGTATATATATGGGTGAAAATGACTGAAACAAATCAATGAATTTTTCGCCATGTTGGACCAATGAACTCAACATGATTTTTTTCATTCTCTCTCTGTTTATTTCCTCTTAATTTTTTCTGTTGAAACTAATACACCTGCTTGTTGTTCCTACACCTGTCTTCATTTTTGTTTTTCTATAGAATTTGAACTATATATATATATATATATATATATATATATATATATATATATAT
>NC_069007.1:12183162-12184965 GCF_001194135.2 Octopus bimaculoides
GAGACTCCAACAGATAGCATTACTTGTAACTCACAAAGGGCTTGGTAAAAATTATTAATTGTTGATTTATTAATAAATTAATAAATTGATAAACCTTTACCCTTTTAATTGTAATATATATATATATATATATACATATGATAATAAGGATTATTACAAAGTAGCATAGCATTACCTTTGATTCCTTGACACACACACACACACTCACACACACACACACACACACACACACACACATATATATACAGCTTCAGATAGACCTACACATGTTTCTACTGCATCGATTAGTAACCGTTGCAATTGCAATCCTACTACAATACTGGTGCAGTTTCTTCAGGCTCTTCACTTTAATATCCTCTGATGTAACTGTTTAAAGTTTTCCATTTATCTACTCTGCGTTGTATGTTGTGGAGCTGTTCATTCATTTAGATGCAAACAATCTTCAATTCAAGTTTTGATTGGATAATCACTTATAGTCAGTTATTTCAAAACATTCTGTTGTTTAAGTGTTTATTACTCGTTCATATTTACAAAGGTAAATTTCCTGATAAGCAAGAATCTTATATATACTCTTTTACTCTTTACTTGTTTCAGTCATTTGACTGCGGCCATGCTGGAGCACCGCCTTTAGTCGAGAAAATCGACCCCAGGGCTTATTCTTTGTAAGCTTAGTACTTATTCTATCGGTCTCTTTTTGCTGAACCGCTAAGTTACGGGGACGTAAACACACCACCATCGGTTGTCAAGCGATGGTGGGGGGGCGGGGATAAACACACATACATATATATATATATATACATATATACAACGGGCTTCTTTCAGTTTCCGTCTACTAAATCCACTCAGAAGGCTTTGGTCGGCCTGAGGCTATAGTAGAAGACACTTGCCCAAGGTGTCACACAGTGGGACTGAACCCAGAACCATGTGGTTGGTAAGCAAGCTACTTACCACACAACCACGCCTGCGCCTATGTATATATGTATATATCAAGTAAGTTGAGATATATAATCCAGGCATTTACCTTGTAATGCATTTCTACAGATAGTGGCTACGTGAAAATTGAAAGGGGATGTGCTCTAAAAAAAACTTATGCATTGCATATGACTAAGTGTAGAGGCACATAGCTCAGTGGTAAGGGTGTTATACACATGATTGAATGATTGTGGCTTTAATTCCTGCACCAAGCAAAGCATTGTGTTCTTGAGCAAAACACTTCATTCCAACTGGTAAAAAATGAGTAATCCTGTGAAGGACCAGCATCCCACCCAGGGAGAAATGTATTTGCCAGAGATACTGGGAAACCAGCCCTGTGCTCCTTATGGAATAATGTGTACTAAAAATATGACTAAATAATTGCTGACATTTTAATGAACATGACACAAGATTGGTCAAAATGTGAATTAGTGAAAGAACTGTGAGCAGTTTATCAAAAGTAATACCAGTGATTCCATTCTTCAGTGTTTATTATTATTATTATCTAAGGTAGCGAGCTGGCAGAGTTGTTAGTACACTGGATGAAATGTTCAGCAGTATTTCACCCATCGCTCAGTTCTGAGTTCAAATTCTGCCAAAGTCGACTTTGCCTTTCATCCTTTTGGGGTCGATAAATTAAGTACCAGTTGCATACTGGGGTTGATCTAATCGACTGCCCCCTCCCACCAAGTTTCAGACCTTGTGCTTATAATAGAAAGGATTATTATTACTATTATTATTATTATTGTGGCCGATGCCAGTGCCGCTTTGACTGGCTCCTCTGGCCCCTGTGCTGGTGGCACGTAAAAAGCACCGACTACACTCTTGGGG
>NC_069007.1:12185285-12189465 GCF_001194135.2 Octopus bimaculoides
TTTTCGTTTCTAAGCATTTCTCATGTACAACTGTTATAGTAGCAATAATAATAATAATAATAATAATAATAATAATAATAATAATAATAATAATGATAACAATGATGATGATGATGATATGAAGATGCTAATAATAACAATAATTAGTGATTTTGTTGTTGTTGGTCTTGACATATTGGCAAATGTGATGAGATAAAGGAAGTCGTATATGTTTGTATGTGTGTGTTTGTATATGTTTGCGTATGTGCACATTATGCCTTCATGTGTAGTTATATGTGTGAGCATGTGGGTGTATGTACATGTGCATCTATTTAAATATATATATGTGTATGTGTATGTGTTTGCCAGAGTGTGTTAATATGTGTCTACTATTTATGGGTGTGTATGTCTGTCTGTCTGTGTGTGTGTGTGTGTGTGTGTGTGTGTATGAACATTGTTTTCTCTCTCTCTCTCTCTCTCTCTCTCTCTCTCTCTCTCTCTCTCTCTCTCTCTCTCTCTCTCTCTCTCTCTCACTCTGTCTATTACTCATCAACAGGAACAACTACCTGTGTACGAAGCAGAGATTAAGTTAGGGAAGAGGAGTAGAAAACAATACAGAAAACAAAAAGCATAAAATAATTCAGAATATTATAAAACAGACCCCACCTATCTGTCTTCCAATTAAAGTCAACGTCATGTATTGAGTGCTCAATCTCCCAGCACTTTACACTTAAATGCTTGTCTGTATGTATATATATGTATCCATATATACATCTATGTGTATCTGTGGCATTTCCTGCCTGTGTGAAAGTCATGCAATCTACACCTGAGATATATAGGGAGAGAAACGAGTGGAAGTAACCAATAAGATTTTTATATAAATCTTTCATTTTTATGAGCAACAGCTGGGAAACGAGTATATACATGTTATATATACCCTACTTTAACAATATAGGTTTGATATTTAGCATCACATGTGCTAGCTTCTTTGCCAGGAGTCACCCCTGACATATATATATATATATATATATATATATATATATATATATATATATATATATATATATGTATATATATATAGATATACATATATAACACAAACGTACATATACACATACAAACGCACATGTAGATACATAGATACATACATAGAAACATACATACACATATATACATTCATACACACATACATACACATATATACATATATACATTCATACATACATATACACCTATATATACATATTACATATATGCTTTCATGCATACATATATACATACATACATACACATATTTACATGCACATACATATTTGGCTTACTTCTATACAATTCTGTCCTCTGGATTATACCAATGCTACCGACACCTAACAAAAGGTTCCTTTGTTTTGGGGGACCATTCCCTTCTGCTTTGGATCTTTTACTACTCAAACCATGATCAGGCGTTTATTCTGGGAGGTAGGTACCATTACTGCTGCTCCATTCTGCCCATTTTTCCACTCACTTACTTCTTTCATCTACTTTATAGCTTATTTCATATATGAACCATTATGTAAAATATATTGTAACATGTTGTTGTTGTTGTTGTTGTTATTGTAATTGTTGCTGTTGTTGGTGGTGGTATTGTTAATGTTGTGGCCATTGTTGATGTTGCTGCTGTTTAACTCTCTGTCAGTTCTGGTTACATAGATCTATGATCAAAGACGGTCCATTCGTGACCATCCTGTCATTTTTCCCCTATATCCACGATTCTGTCATCCAGTGTATACTTCTTTACCTTTAAAACTGTATCATGTAATTTCAGAAGTTTGACTGCTATTTCTAGCAAGTGGAGACTATCTTTCTTCACATAGTTTGCTGTTGTAGTGACGGTGCATGGCTTAGAGGCTAAGGTATTTGGCTCATGACCATAAGGTTGTGTGTTCAATTCCCAGCAGTGCAACGTGTCCGTAAGCAAGACACTTTACTTTACATTGCTTGCTCTAGGCCACTCAGCTTGCAAAACTGAATAGTACCGGTAATTGAAAAGAGCCGGCCTTGTCATATTCTGTGTCATGCTGAGTCTCGCTGAGAAAACTACGCTAGCGGTACACATGTCTGTGGAGTGCTCAGCCACTTGCACATTAGTTTCCTGAGCAGGCTGTTCTGTTGATCCCATCAACTGGAACCCTTATCATAATCGATGGAGTGCCATCCCTATCTATTTATCTATCTGACTGTCTATCTATCTAACTGTCTATCTATCTAACTGACTATCTATCTATCTATCTATTTATCTATCTATCTATCTATCTATCTATCTATCTATCTATCTATCTATCTATCTATCTATCTGTTTATCTATTTATCTATCTATCTGTCTGTCTCTCTATGTATCCATCCATCTGTCTGTCTGTCTATCTATTTATCTATACTTTATTTTCACATTGCTCCAGTCCACTCAGCTGGCAAAAATGAGTTATACCTGTATTTCAAAAGGGCCAGCCTTGTCACACTCTGTGTCACGCTGAATCTCACTGAAAACTACATTAAGAGTGCACATGTCTGTGGAGTACTCAGCCACTTGCACATTAATTTCAAAAGCAGGCTGTTCCATTGATCGGGTCTCTCATCATTGTAACTGACAGAGTTGCTGATAAGTCCCAAGTTGGCCTTGATCTATCAGAGTCGTCCCATCCATGATCATCCTAGTTTTGATCGCAATATAATATATATATATATTTCTTTATTGGCCACTGGGGTCTAAACATAGAGGGGACAAATAAGGACAGACAGAGGGATTAAGTCAATTACATAAACCCCAGTGCGTAACTGGTGCTTATTTTATCGACCCCAAAAGGATGAAAGGCAAAGTCGACCTTGGTAGAATTTGAACTTTGAACATAACAGCAGACGAAATACTGCTAAGAATTTCGCCCAGCATGCTCACGATTCTGCCAGCTCGCCGCCCTAAACTATAAGATATATATATATAGGCACAGGCATGGCTGTGTAGTAAGAAGCTTGATTCCCAACTGCATGGTTCTGAGTTCAGTCCTGCTGCGTGGCACCTTGGGCATGTTTTCTACTACTGTCTTGGGCTAACCAAGGCCTTGTGAGAGGATTTGTTAGATGGAAACTGAAAGCAGTCTGTCGTGTGTGTGTGTGTCTTTGTGTCTGTGTTTGTCCCCCACTACTGCTTGACAGATGGTGTTGGTGTATTCATGTCTCCATAACTTAGCTGTTCAGCTAAAGCGACCAATAGAATAACTACTAGGCTTATAAAACAAAAATAAATCCTGGGGTCAATTCATTCAACTAATAATTCTTCAAGGTGGTGCCCCAGCATGGCCACAGTCTAATGACTGAAACGAGTAAAATGTGAAAAGATAAAAGATAATCAGGACTCATTAAACCAGATAGAAGCCTCCAAATCATGGTTTTTATTTTCTCCTCTTCCATGTGCTTCCACCACCCTCTCCTGTCCGCCACACAATATGTTATTGAGTCAGTGTATCTTTTAGGTGCTGCTGTTATAAGGCCTTCAACTATTTCCTATTTCTCCCACAGCACCAATAAAGCTTTCAAATACATTTGCCCCAGGCTCCCATTAGTCATACAAAACATAGGTCACTAAATAGGGATCTGCATGATCTGAGGGGCTATATTACAAATATACAGATCTTTAAGATAAGGAAGTTGCACTTCCTTGCTTTAGCATATATACAAAGGTAAATATAGAGATAAGTTTTAAAATCATTCATCTTTATTACGTTCCATGGTCTTCAAGTGTTGGCAATAATGGATGTCCTCTCCATCCTGTCCCACCCATACGCAATTTAGTAAATCATTGTGTTTGTCTTTCTATAACAAACTTCTTTCGGGCCATCAAATATCTCTGTCTCTCTCTTTCTCTCTTTGTGTCTATCTATCTATCTATTGATACATCTATCTGTATATCTGTCTGTCTGTCTGTCTATCTATCTATTTATATATATACTCTTTTACTTGTTTCAGTCATTTGACTGTGGCCTTGCTGGAGCACCACCTTTAGTCGAGCAGATCGACCCCCAGGACTTATTCTTTGTAAGCCTAGTACTTATTCTATCGGTCTCTTTTGCTGAACCGCGAAGTTATGGGGACGTAAACACACCAGCATCGGTTGTCAAGCGATGTTGGGGGGACAAACACAGACATATTCATACACACACACACACACATA
>NC_069007.1:12189475-12192905 GCF_001194135.2 Octopus bimaculoides
TTATAAGCCCTAAAATTCACTCCATAATTGCCCACGAGCATATGGCATAGAGGTTAAGAGCATGGGCTACTAACCCCAAGATTCCTAGTTCGATTCCAGGTAGTGACCTGAATAATAATAATAATAACATCGAAAAATTCCTTAGGAATGAGAACCCAGGTTCGAAATTTCCCCCAAGACAACTGAAGAAGGCTGCAGGGTATATCAGCCGAAACATTGTGTTAACAACAAACAAGATGAGGACAAATATCTGTCAAATGTAAATAATGTAAATAATCTGATATGATTTGGAATTTAGCGCCAAAGGCACCTGATTCTCTTCAGTCAGATCTGCAAGAGACAACTAATAGTATTCACTGCTACCATATCTGTAATTCATTTGAATATATATATATATACATATATATATATATATATATATCATCATCATCATCATCATCATCATCGTTTAATGTCCGCTTTCCATGCTAGCATGGGTTGGACGATTTGACTGAGGACTGGTGAAACCGGATGGCAACACCAGGCTCCAATCTAATTTGGCAGAGTTTCTACAGCTGGATGCCCTTCCTAACGCCAACCACTCAGTGTGTGTTTGACTTTATGTCTTTGTTACTCCCCCACATCACTGCTTGGCAACCGGTGATGGTGTGGTTACGTCCCTATAACCTAGCGGTTCCACCTAAGAGGCTGATATAATAAATCCTGGAATCTATTTGTTCGACTTAAATATCTCAAGGTGGTGGTGCTCCAGCATGGCCGCAGTCAGATGACTAAAACAAGTGAAAGAATGAAACAGAATATATATGTATGTATAGGCGCAGGTGTGGCTGTGTGGTAAGAAGCTTGCTTCCCAACCATATGGGTCCAGGTCCAGTCTCACTGTGCAGCACCTTGGGCAAGTGTCTTCTACTATAGCCTCAGGCTGACCAAAGCTTTGTGAATGAATTTGAAAGACAGAAACTGAAAGGAGCCTGTCATGTATATATTATATATATATATATATGTGTGTGTATGTATATATTTGTTTGTGTGTGTATTTATTTGTCGCCCCACCATCACTTGACAACCGATGCTGGTCTGTTTACATACCCGTCACATAGTGGTTCGGCAAAAGAGACCGATAAAACAAGTACTAGGCTTATAAAGATTAAGTGCTGGGGCCGATTCGTTACACTAAAACCCCTTGAAGTGGTGCTCCAGCATGGCCACAGTCAAATGACTGAAACAAATAAATGAATAAAAGAATATAAACATGCATGCAACCGGTTCCTGTCCATTGCCTGTTTTACCGTATTCCATCCCTAAGGTATTGATTGGCCAAGCTGATTCTATAGAAGAAGTCATTTACACAAGACAAAGGATAGCGGGATTGAACCTGCAAACCACATGGTTGCTGACCCAATGCCTCAACCACTCATCCACGTATACTCTCCACTTGACAATGTGCAATGAATATTAGATGCACCACAGCTAACCATCCTATCTCGGTGCCATTGATCTTGTCTGTCTGTCTGTCTGTCTTTATATTTATTTATTTATTTATTAACCATGCTTCCTGCACATGCAGAATGAAATAGAATGCATGTTTGATGCACAATAGTTGTTCATATTCTCAGCAGGTTATTCCGAAAGCACAGTGAAAAGGACGAGGAGATGGCAAGCTTGTTTTCTTGTTCTTGTTGTTACAAGCATTTTTGATGTTGTTTTTCTTGTTATCCAGTCGAGTAATTTCGCATGCATGAATGGACACAGTAAATTCAAGTTATGTCCAAGTCCTTTGAATCACGGAGAAACTCTAAACAAAAACAATAATCATCTCCTCCCCTTCCCCCGCCGCCGTCATTTCCCCTTCCTCTACCTTCGTTTGTTTTTAATATTTAATTCCTGAAAAGAGCATTGGAGTGGCTGAAACGGTGGAGCACCACACTAAACAAGATGTGTTATTTGACTCTGTATGTGGTCGGAAAGTCTGCTAGAAACAGCAGCTAAAAAATCTCCCTCAGATCATGTCCTATTTTGAGGGGGAAAATGTTAAGTCACATATACACAGTGAAGTTTCTATTATCCAACCAATAGACTGGATGGTCATTGTTGGAAGGACTTTAATCAAAGGACTCAACATAAGGTGTTGGAAAAGGCTAAACAAAAATAGCAGTGATGAAGGAAAACCGTTGGAACAGCGAGACATGGAAACTTTTACATTTGGCAGGGAAAGAATCACTCAAAATAGCTAGGAATAGCAGCTAGCATTCCTCAAATTGCATATTTAAGATGTCTTAGAAAAGAAGATCACTTTGGATAAAAATGATGATGAATACACTATTTTTAATACAGGCACACCCTGCCCTACATTGTTAATTGGTTCCAGGAGACACGAATTAAGTCGAAAAATGACTTAAGTTGAATTAACCTGTCTCTAGGCTAGGCTAGGCCAAATTTACTTGTCTCTAGGCTAAACCGATAATAACCATTCCCAGTTCTGTACTTTATTTATGAATGCATTTTCAATAATACATGGTTAATAAAAACCATGTGTGCTAAATTCTTGTCCTTATGTACAATCATTGATACAGTTGTCTGTCTCATCCCAAAAGGTTGTGTAATTGCTATCACTTTTTCACCTTTTTCATGGTGTTTTATCATACCCAGTTTATCTTCCAGTGCTATAGCATGACGCTTAGTACTTCCACTGTGAATTTTCTTAGGATCCAGGGGGACAAAAAAAAAAAAACAAAAGTCACAAAGGAATGGGAATAAGAAAGACCTTGTGCTTTCAGTAGAAAGGTTTACTATCAAGTACAAAGAAATGACAGAATCATTCAAGCATGGAATGCCTTGTAGTATTTATTGACTTACTGCTTCTTCCATTCTGAGACCACATCCCACCAAGATTTAACCTTGCCTTTCACCCTTTCAGGTTTAATACAATAAAGTACCACAGAAAGTACTGGCTCAGTTTAATCGACTAACTGTTTCATATCCTTAATTTGTGACCATTATTATTATTATTATTATTATTATTCGCCGGACTGGGCCCTCGTGCTGGTGGCACGTAAAAAGCACCCACTACACTCTCGGAGTGGTTGGCATTAGGAAGGGCATCCAGCTGTAGAAACTCTGCCAGATCAGATTGGAGTCTGGTGTAGCCATCTGTTTCACCAGTCCCCTATCAAATCGTCCAACCCATGCTAGCATGGAAAGCAGACGTTAAATGATGATGATGATGATGATTCAGTAGTTTTATTTTTATAACGTGCTTTCACTTCACTACCAAGCACAGCTGTGTGCCTTGGGTGTGTGCTGTGGTTTGCTGTGGTGCTCTTATGGTTACTGTATTGAAAGTGTTTTGTGTAGGATGTGTGCAGTGCTCAGTAGTGCAATTTTCTGTATGTTATATATATTTGTAAGTCCTAGTGTTTTTGTTATGTAT
>NC_069007.1:12198920-12201293 GCF_001194135.2 Octopus bimaculoides
ATGTCGCTATATATGTGTGTTTATAATATATATATATATATATATATATACACATGCACTCACATGATTCAAGGAGTTTCAAGCTCATGGAAAATATTTAAATCTCTGTATGGCTGTGTGTTTATGTATTTCTTTATGGTTATGTTGTATAAGTATATACACCCACACACCCACACACCTATTCTTAAATTCTTAAATCACAATTTACCATTTATTCAGTTATAGTGCTTAGATTTCATACATACATGTATATATATATACAAGTATGTGTGTTTGTGTGTACACCTACCTACCTTCTATTTTCAAATCACAATTTACCGTTTATTCATCTCTAGCCTTTTATTCTATATGTACGTGTTTGTGTGTGTGTGTGCGCGTGCATATGTATATCTTCACCTGCCTCCTATTCTCGAATCACTGTTCACCGTTTATTAATCTCCAGCATTTATATTTTATAAATTCTCGCCATTCATTTAAAGTCCATTCATCATTTTCTTAGCATTAATTGATCGTCTGTAAATTGAAGGGAGATTGTTTGCTTTGCTCTCTCAGACATCGGTAAAAGGAACCAGACTTACAGCTTAGCACACAGACAGCTAAGACAACGAGGAATTTACAGCGGAACAGACCAAATGTCTGAAGAAGGTCAAATGCCTGTAAACCCAGTTAAGCATTTGTTCCTAATTTGGGTAAACAAGACAATTAAAGCAGAGAATGATCGTGTTATCATTGCTGTTGTTGTTGTTGTTTAGCCCCGGGTTAGGTTCAGTTGAGTAGATGTATGATCAAAATCTTTCCACTCATGTTTGCATACTTCCCCCTCCTCTAGGAATACTCTTTTACTCTTTTACTTGTTTCAGTCATTTGACTGCGGCCATGCTGGAGCACCGCCTGTAGTCAGGCAAATCGACCCTAGGACTTATTCTTTGTAAGCCTAGTACTTATTCTATCGGTGTCTTTTGCTGAACCGCTAAGTTACGGGGACGTAAACACACCAGCATCGGTTGTCAAGCGATGTTGGGAGGACAAACACAGACATACAAACATATACACACACATACATATATATATATATACATATATACGACAGGCTTCTTTCAGTTTCCGTCTACCAAATCCACTCACAAGGCTTTGGTCGGCCCGAGGCTATAGGAGAAGACACTTGCCCAAGGTGCCACGCAGTGGGAATGAACCTGGAACCATGTGGTTGGTAAGCAAGCTACTTACCACACAGCCACTCCTGCACCTGTGTATCTTGTACTATATTATTTAATGTGACCTTCTAATTTTTTATTTAAGCGCAGGTCAGCTCTGACTCAGCTGGCTTGTAATTAAGCAGACATGTTCCAGGCCAGACTAGCCCATCGTTCCATTTTTAGGAATCAATACTCCAGCATGGGCAGAGCCTTAGGGGTGAAACATGTAAAAGAATAAAAGAATATATATGTAAGAAGCTTGCTTCCCAACCACATAGATCTGGGTTCAGTCCTGCTGAGTGGCACCTTGGGCAAGTGTTTTCCACTATAGCCCTGGACCAACCAAAGGCTTGTGAATGGATTTGGTAGACGGAAACTGAAAGAAGCCCATCATATGTATATGTATGTGTCTTTGTTTGTCCCCCACCACCACCCCTTGACACCTGGTATTAGTGTGTTTATATCCCTGTAACTTAGTGGTTCAACAAAGAGACTGATAGAATAAGTACTAGGCTTTAAAAAAAGTACTGGGATCGGTTTGTTTGACTAAAAAAACCCTTCAAGGCAGTGCTTCAGTATGTCATATATACACATACACATTCATATGCACACACACACATATATGTCTATGTGTGTTGTCATGTTTTTCTTTCTCCCCCACCATTACTAGCCAACTGGTGTTGGTTTGTTTTCACCCCTGTAATTTCAAACCTGGGTTCTCATTCCTAAGGTATTTTTCAATGTTTATTGTTATTATTATTATTATTCAGGTCATTGCCTGGAATTGAACTCGGAATCTTGGGGTTAGTAGCCCGCGCTCTTAACCACTACGCCATATACCGTAGGCATAGTGGTTAAGAGCACAGGCTACTAATCCCAAGATTCCGAGTTTGATTCCTAGCAGTGACCTGAAAAATAATAATAACAACAAAAACATCGAAAAAAATACCTTAGGAATGAGAACCTAGGTTCGAAATTTCCCCAAGACACCTGATGAAGGCTGGAGGGTATATCAGCCGAAATGTTGTGTTAACAACAAACAAGATGAGGACAAATATCCATTAATTGTAAATAATGTACATAATTCCTCATCTCTTAAATATAGAACTGAATTTACCCATCGCACCTTGTGCATGTATATATGTATATATATATATATATATATATATATATATAT
>NC_069007.1:12202110-12203016 GCF_001194135.2 Octopus bimaculoides
TATATATATATATATATATGGCTAACCAAAGCCTTGTGAGTGGATTTGGTAGATGGAAACTGAAAGAAGCCTGTCGTATATATGTATGTGTGTGTATTTGTTTGTGTGTTCCCCAACATTGCTTGACAACGATGCTGGTGTGTTTACGTCCCCCGTAACTTACCGATTCGGCAAAAGAGACCGATAGAATAAGTACTAGGCTAACAAAGAACAAGTCTTGGGGTCGACTTGCTCGACTAAAGGCAGTGCTCCAGCATGGCCACAATGAAATGACTGAAACAAGTAAAAGAGCTAAAGAATATATCTAACACTAGGTACTGGACTGCTGATCACATGATCATCAATTGAAACCTTATTACTACAACCATTGTGCTATTATAAAACTGACACAGTGTATCTAGGACTACATTATTGAGTATGTTATTATTTCTTTAAGGCATGAGCATTCTGTTATTCTCTTTGGTATGGTGTATCTAAGACTACATTATCTAATGTGTCCTTTGCTTTCCGTAAATGGCAAATAAAGTATGTAATTCAAGTGGGATTTGGCTGTTATCTCTAGTAGAGCAACAAGCAACCACTGTACAAGCTCCTTCATTTTCTCGTTCACAGTTGAATGGTTTGAGGTGGTTAGAAGTTGGAAAATCACCCAACTGTGAAATCATGGCAAAATTTTTAAAAACACCATCTAATTGATGCAAACATGGAGGGGAAGTAATCGATGCCAAAATACTTGGGAAAAAGATAGCAGAGTTGGGTTGGGGTGGTGGGGTGGGGGTGGAACTGATGGTGGTTCTTATCATCATCATTTTCATTTCTTTTTCTGTATTGTTTATTTATATATTTTAATGATTTAAGTCAGAGGAGGAAGAATAAATTTCCGTAAAACGCAGTGGGGGGGGGGGC
>NC_069007.1:12203501-12204235 GCF_001194135.2 Octopus bimaculoides
TTTAAGTCAGAGGAGGAAGAATAAATTTCCGTAAAACGCAGTGGGGGGGGGGCTTTCATTAATGAAGGGAGGAGGTGGGCAGAGGAAAGGAGGTGGGGGAGGAAAAGAATGAAAGAGTGAGGAGGTGTGTTGGCGGAGGCGTATTCTCTGAGCAGTGACCTGGCTTGCAACAGAGTGGAAACGTGGCTGGAAAAGCAGCCCCCACAGATAGGGAAGAGGGTGTTGGTTAGGGGAAGGAGTTAGTGGAGGGGCTGATGGCAGCAGTGGGGGTGGGGAATGCAGTTGATTGCAGCAAGGCCGGGAGTGGGTATGGCAATGATATATGAGTCTAATTGACATGGGGGATGGTGGCAGCACGTGACTTAGTGGTTAGGGTGTTGGACTCATGATTGTAAGATTGTGGTTTCAATTCCTGCACCAGGCATCGTGTTGCGTTCTTGAGCAAAACACTCCATTTCACGTTGCTCCAGTTCACTCAGCTGGAAAAAGTGAGTCATCTTGTAATCAGTGACTGGCATCCTATCCAGGGGCGAAATATATACGCCACAGGAACCAGGAAACTGGCCCTTATGAGACTAAATGACTTGGGAATGGTGGAAGTGTATGGCTTAGTGGTTAAGGTGTTGGACTCATGTTTGTAAAATTGTGGTTTCAATTCCTGGCTCGGGCAATGCTGTGTGTTCTTGAGCAAGACACTTCATTTCACATTGCTCCAGTCCACTCAGCTGGCAAAT
>NC_069007.1:12204245-12207282 GCF_001194135.2 Octopus bimaculoides
ATATATATATATATATATATATATATATGTATGTATATATATGTATGTATATATATTCGTATATGTATATATGTATGTGTGTATGTTTATATATATATATATATATGTATGAATGTGTATGTATCTATATATCTATATACATGTGTCATATATACACATGTGTATGTGTACATATATGTGTATGTGCATACATGTGTATATATATATATGTATGTATAACAAACTTTGGTTGTAATGTATTCACACGTGTGTGTGTGAGTTAGTGTGTACATAGATTTATTGAATAAATCTGTCCATCTTTTCTGTTCTATTGAATGAAACCCTTCAGTGACCAGTTCTGGTTAAAGATGATCTTGGAATCTGTCTTGGAATTTGTCTTGGAATCTGTCTATAACATATTTGATCAGACATCACACTCTTATCACACAAAAACACACATGCACCCACACTCACGCACACACACGTCATACATTCGCTTGATTCTTCACATACATACACTGCCATACACACCTACACAGAGAAACCAAAACACATACACACACATCTACAGACTCATATAAAAGACACACCCAACATACATACATACATATGTATGTATGTGCATATGTATATATATATATATATATATATATATATATATATATATACACACATGTGTGAGAAAACTTACAGGAGGGGATAGAAATGTCACTTCCTGTCAGTTGTAGTTAAAAGGGAGATAATGAGATGGTGGGGGGAGGGCTAATGATGGTCGTCGTCATTGTTGTGGTGGTTATGGCAGTGATGGTTGTGATGGTGATGATGATGATGAAAAGGAGTAGGAGGAGAGTTGGTGAGAGGTTATGAAAGTAGAAGGGAAAACAGTAGATGAGTGAGGTGACAGGTAAGGTAAAGGAGAGAGGGGGAGGTGGTGGTGGCGGCAGTGGGGACAATGATAGTGCTGATAGTGATAATGGCCGTGGTGGTGGCATTGGAAGAAATGGGGGGGGGAGATACTAAGTTGTTTCATCTTCTCTTTCTTCTTTTCTCATCCCACCCCACCACCCTGATTTATATCAATAGCCCTTAAAATATTCACCTGTATAGACATGAATGTGAGGACAAACCGTTGTGATAGCAGTTGAGATGATAGGCTGTTGTGATGACAGACTGTGGAGATAACCAACTGTTGTGATGACACACTGTGGAGATAACCAACTGTTGTGATGACAGACTGTGGAGATAACCAACTGTTGTGATGACAGACTGGAGATAACCAACTGTTGTGATGACAGGCTGTGGAGATAACCAACTGTTGTGATGACAGACTGTGGAGATAACCAACTGTTGTGATGACAGACTGTGGAGATAACCAACTGTTGTGATGACAGACTGTGGAGATAACAAACTGTTGTGATGACAGACTGTGGAGATAACAAACTGTTGTGATGACAGACTGTGGAGATAACCCACTGTTGTGATGACAGACTATGGAGATAACCAACTGTTGTGATGACAGACTGTGGAGATAAACTGTTGTGATGACAAATAGTTCCAATAACAGTCTGTTCTGATGACAGAGAGTTCTGATGAGAGAATGTTGCATTAACACACTGTTACGATGACAGGCTGTTGTAATGACAAATAGTACTGTGATGACAGACCGTAGTGATGACAGACTATTGGGATAAGAAGCTGTTGTCATGCTAAATAGTACCAATAACAGTTTTTTCTGATGACAAACTGTTTGATGTCAAATTGTTGTGATGACAGCTTGATGTAATGACAGAATGATGTGATAATAGACTGTTGTGATGACAAATAGTTTTGATGACAGAATGTTTTAATGACAGACTGTTGAGATAACACACTGTTGTGATGACAGATTGTTGTGACGACAGATTGTTGTGACGACAAATAGTACCAGTAACAGTTTGTTGTGATGACAACCTGATGTGATGACAGATAGTACTGACACCAGTCTGTTGTGATGACAGACTATTGTGATAACAAATTGTTGTGATGACACACTGGTGTGATGACAGACTGTCGCGATGACAAATCTTGTGGTGACAAACTGATTTGATGACAGATTGTTGCGATGACAAACTTATGTTGTGATGACGCACTGCTGGTCAAATAAATAAATGATTTCATGTAAAAACAGTAATTTAATGCCAAGTCCCCTACTGGAATCTGCTGGAATCTGTCGCCATCAGACAGGCAAGTCACACCATCCTGGGGTCAGCATCATCGCTGTCCATCTTGATAAGACAGTGTCACTCCACAGAAGCTGTTCGATCTGATGGTGCCCTCTGGATAAATGACACCCAACACTAATATCATGTGACAATGGATGACCTGAAGGAAATTGAAAGTGACCCCCCCCCTCCTCCTTACATACCTACCAACTCTATCTGACCTGGTGAATATTTCATCTTCTCCTTCTCACCAATCTAACCATACCCTACATATCCAATAATTCTAAGCGTCTTCATTACACTGACCTTTGCGAATCTTTTTGGTTAGCATCTGCAATAATGGCAAATCATTTTGTCATAGGAAATCGGTTTGTGTTTACACACACACACACACACACCTGGTTATGATGTCGATGATGATGATGATGATGATGATATACATATGCACACATAGACATAATAGACACATACATATCTCAATGAGAGAGTCCATTATATCTATATCTATCCATATATATATATATATATATATATATATAAACGACAAAAGCAACATTCGAGCGAGGGCATTGCCAGTGCCGCTGGACTGGCTCCTGTGCAGGTGACACGTAAAAATACCATTTGAGCATGACCGTTGCGAGTATCGCCTGACTTGCCCTCATGCTGGTTGCATGTAAAAGCACCCACTACATTCTCGGAGTGGTTGGCATTAGGAAGGGCATCCAGCTGTAGAAACTCTGCCAAATCAGATTGGAGTCTGGTGCAGCCATCTGGCTCGCCAGTCCCCAGTCAAACCGTCCAACCCATGCCAGCATGGAAAGCAGACATTAAATGATGGTGATAATGATGATGATGAT
>NC_069007.1:12207544-12214584 GCF_001194135.2 Octopus bimaculoides
ATATATACATATGTATGTGTATATATATATATGTGTGTGTATATAGAGAGAGAGATAGACCAACATAAAGATAGATAGATAGACAGACCTATACTCAACATACATCAGATGCATGTATTTGTGTATGTGTGTATATTGCATATATATATATATATATATATATATATATATATATACACACACAAACACACACATGCATGCACCTGTGTGTGCGTGTGTTTGCTACAAGCATGGAACTCTGTTAGTCTAAGTAGATAGGTGTGGAGTAAAGTTGAATGGAGAGTTAGAGAGATGAGGTAGGAGGCAAAAAAAAAAGGTGAGAGATAGAGAGAGGGAGAGAGAGAGATAAATGTATTTATATAGAGAGAAAATATATGTATATATATACAGAGGGAGAGAGAGCAAGAGAGATAATAGCAACAGAGGTAAAGAAAGATAGTGATAAATTAGAGAGAAATATTAAGAGACAGGAAAAGAAGGAGAAAGAGAGAGGAAGAGAGAGTAAGGGAAAGAGGAAGAGAGAGTAAGGGAAAGAGGAAGAGAGAGAAAGAGAAGCAATTTAGCTCAGTTGCAATTTAAGCGAAATCCTTAAAGTGCATGCACTTCAAATAATTTCACATGTTGATTCAGAATTATTGGTGGAGACGGTGGTTCTAGTGACCAATCTCGGGGCTAAATACAAGGGGTTGGGGGTAGGGGTAGAGGGTGTGTTTTGTTTTGTTTTGGTTTTTTATTCCCTTTCTAATGCTTTTAATTTCTCAAAACTGGCAGATCTGTGTGTGCATGCCTAGGTGTACATGTGTGTGCATGTGTCTACTATATATGCATGTACATGTCTTTTATATGCGTGCATGTCTGTGTGCATTTATGTGAATGCATACGCCATCATGTGTGCATGTGTGTGTGTGTGTGAGTGAGTGCATGTCTGATTCCAACTACAAAGATATTTGTTTTCTGAACTGCTTTCAACTGGTTTTTGGTGAATCTGTGTATGTATATGTATTTGCATATATACATCACCGTCTCTATGTACTTATATGCATGTGTATATATGTATGTGTGTGTGTTTATACATATATAGTTGTTTATATATGTACATGCATACAAATGTATGTGTATACATATATGCCCATATTTTTGTGTACATATGTGTTTTTATGTACGCTTGTTATGTTACATTCTTCATTATTGGAATTTGGAATTCTTCTGATAAACAAGTAACTGGTTCCTGACCAAGAAACAAACCACCATCATAGAATTTAGATAACAATAACAGACAAGAGTTACATGTCAAACTTTAGAAAAGTCTTGTATATTTTCACTGTTCCACTTACAGATTTTATTTGTAAGGTATGTGTGTGTTAATGGGTCAGTATCCTTTTACCTGAAAATCACAGCTTTTTCAGATTATCACAGACATTTACTAACATAACCACTTATTTGTTTGTGTGTGTGTGTCTGTGTTTGTCCCCCACCACTGCTTTGATAACTGGTGTTGGTGTGTTTACATCCTTGTAACCAAGCAGTTTAGCTAAAGAGATCGATACAATAATTACCAGGTTTTTAAAAAATCAAGTGTTGGCGTTGATTGATTCGTCTAAAAATTCTAAAATTCTTCAAGGTGGCGCTCCAGTATGGTCGCAGTCTAATAACTGAAACAGGTAAAAAAAGAAAGAGAAAATTCTTTTTCTTATTTATTTTAAAAGAAAACTTTATGTTGCTCGGGCAACTGACCTCTATAACTGCATTATTTTGGTTTCCTGCCCCAAACAGTTATATGAGGCCATGTTCACCTTCCATTTGACAAAACTTTCCATAGAAACGGTCCATGAATATTCTTTGTATTGAAACTTATGAATAGGTGTTCATGTAGGTATGTCTGTATGTATGTGTAAATATGTGTGAGTGTGTGTGTGTGCGTGTGTGCTTATGTACGTGTGGGTGTTTGTGTGTGTATGTTACATGAATGCTGGGTTATTAGATTTTCTTTTCTTCTTTGTTGATGGTGAGGTGTGATTTGACGATTTGGCTGCTATTTCTTGCAAATTGACCAACGACATAGAAGTTCTTACATAAGGCTCATGCACATATGTCTGTGTGCATAAGTATCATCATCTCCATCATCAACATCATCTTTTAACGTCTGTTTTTTCATGCTGGCATGGGTTGGAAGGCTTGATGAGAGCTGGCAAGCCGGAGAGCTGCACCAGGTTCCTGTCTTATTGACTCGGTTTCTATGACTGGATGCCCTTCCTCATGCCAACCACTTTACAAAATGTGGACAGGTGCTTTTTGCATGACACTGGCATGGCTGCCTGCTATGTGGCCCTTCACAGGTGCTTTTCATAAGGCTCATCCCAAGGCTCTTACAGGGCAAACACCCCTTCAGCTGGGGGATAGGGGATTAACACTTCTGCTGTGGAGGGTAGGTTTTCTTGAATACAGCAAGGTACCAGATGTCTCAGTCCATTGTCACCTCTTTCAGAAGGCTCAGTGTCCAGAAGTCGGCCCTCATTACTTTGTCCCATGTATTCTTGGGTCCCCCACTTCCACAAGTTTCATCCACTTTCACAGCTCGGCACTTCTTTATCCAACTCTCCTCATCCATACACATCACATGACCAAACCAGCACAGTCTTCTCTTTTGCGCACTGCATCTAATTCTTCTCATGCCTAACCTTTCACTCAAAACACCCTGTTACACATGTACACTTAAACTGCAAATTCAGCAAAGTATACTAACCTTATTCCTCTCTAACCTTCACATGTCCTGTGCATTCAGGGCCCACATCTCACTACCATGTAGTATTGCTGCCTGTATACATGCATCATACATACTTCATTTCACTTGGAAAGCAAGACCTTTTGTTTCCAACAGTGGGATAAGGTCTTTGAATTTTCTCCATCCTATTCTTATTCTTGCAATTAATATTTCTGTACATCCACTCCCCACTACTAGTTAGGTACCCTAGGTAGCAGAAATTATCTACCACCTCTAAAGAGCCTCCAATATCCTGAGTATCTGTAGTTTTTATGACTCCTGTGAATCTTCCATAGATGGACACTATTTTCTCTGATAACCTTCCTATTATTCCACTGCATCTCTTGTGTATCCATAACTTGCACCGGGTACACTGTATGGAATTCTTGACTACACCTTTTCTACATATCAAGCAGGACCATTTACCTGATGAAGGAATGGTCTTCTATGTTTTCTTGCTTATTGGAACCTTATTCTATGCTAAGTTAACCTTAAGGCACTTTGACTCCAGGTTTTGCTTTTACACCTGGAATTTCTTTTCTAATTCTGCTACAGAATCTGCTAAAAGAGCAAGATTATCAGGATATAAAAGTTCCCAGGGGGCAGCCAGTCTTAAATCCTTCTGTTATGGCCTGGAGGACAATGATGAATAGAAGAGGACTGAGAACCAAACCCTGATGCATGCCTATCTGTGTACTAAATTCATCACTGTACTCATGGTTAATGCTCACCTTACTGACAGAACCCCTGTACATGTTTTAAACAGTTTCCACAAGCCTTTCCTCTACCCCTAAGCTCCCTGAATGCTGGGGTGTAATTATACTATGACATCACAATATTGGGTACTCTGCAATGTCTTTAATAATAATAATAATCCTTTTTATTATAGGCACAAAGCCTGAAATTTGGTGGAGGGGAATAGTCGATTACATCGACCCTAGTACTCGACTGGTACTTAATTTATCGACCCTGAGAGGATGATAAGAACAGTTGACCCTGGCGGAATTTGAACTCAGAACGTAGTGACAGGAAAAATACTGCTAAGCATTTCGTCCAGCGTGCTAACAATTCTGCCAGCTCACCATCTTGTCTTCAATAATAATGATGATGGTGATGGTGATGGTGATGATGATATCATCATAGGAGACGTTATGATAATGAGATCATCACGAGAGGCTTAATTTGGGCCAAAGTTTTCTCTCCCACCCCACCACTTTATACACATCTTCTTGTCTGCCTTATCAACACATCAGCCAAAGACACACAAGTGGAGTGTGATATTTGCCAAAGATTTCCTGCTAACATTTACAGTTTAGAAGACAGGAAGAAGAGCAGCAACAACAACACTAATTGAAAAAAAAACAAACAAACAGAAGCAACAATACTTTACAACAACAGGTCTACATAGGTCATCACTTGAGTCGCTAGAAATAGCAGCTAAAGCTATGTGTAGTAACTGAGTTGATCATAAGGGAAGGATACCTTAGATAATTTAGATGATATATATATATATATCAGGGGCAGCTGTATGGTAGTTGCAGGAGTGGTTGTGTGGTAAGAAGCTTGCTTCCCAACCACATGGTTGTTGGTTCAGTCCCACTGTGTGGCGCCTTGGGCCAACCATCGCACATATATATATATATATATATGTGTGTGTTTATGTATGTGTCTGTGTTAGTCCCCCCTCACCACCACCACCATTGCTTGTTGGTGTGTTTATGTCCCCGTAACTTAGTGGTTCAGCTAAAGAGATTCATAGAATAAGTATTTGGCTTAGAAAGAATAAATCCTGGGGTTGATTTGTTCAACTAAAGGTGGTGCTCCAGCATAGCTGCAGTCAAATGACTGAAACAAGTAAAGGAATATAAATATATATATAAAGGAATATGTATATATATTTATATGTATACATACATATATATATATATATATATATATATATATATATATATATGTGCGTGTGTGTGTGTAATATAAGTATCTATGTGCCAGTGTCACATAAATGGTTTGTAAAAAGCACCCTTTGAACTTTGGGCCTCATGGAGGCAGTGACAAATGACTGAGACCTTTGGAAATATGCCATGCTTGAGAAGACATGTTGAACCAAATGAGATCATAGTCGTGGCCGATGCTGGTGTTTCGTAACTGGTGTCCATGCCAGTGGCATGTGAAAAGCACCCACTACACTCTTGGAGTGGTTGACATTAGGAAGGGCATCCAGCCATAGAAACCTTGCTAAATCCGATTGGAACATGGTGCAGCTTACCATCCGACCATCATAGAAAATGGACATTAAATTATGATGATGATGACGATGATGACATCTATATATATACTAGCAAACACACCTGTCCTTTGGATCGTTTCAGTTGCTTTGGTGGTATTTTTTTCACCAAATAATTAAACTACGAAGAAGGTTTATGAGTAGTACAGCAATCTATGTTTCTGATTAACCTAGGAACAGAAAATCAAATTGAAGGCTGATTGTTGTGGAGGTCATTGCACTTTAATGATCATAGAATATATAAGTTTGCAAGTGATGCAAAGTAGAGCTAGTGAAGTACTTTGGAAGTAGATTACGGATAATGATTACAAAATACAGTTACCTTACATGAAAGTGAAATTTCTTGTCAGAAACAGCCACATAAATGGTGTAAGAAAATTGAAGGAAGACGTTGAAACTTCTCCTCTTGAGTTTATTTTTTTCCAACAGCAAAGGGAGCTATTGTTTCGGAGAGATAACCTAACAAAATCCCCTTTATTCTGTCTTCTCACATAGCCTGCGCATAAACAGTGAATGCTGCATAAAATTAAATTGGTATGGAGCTTTCTGAAAGATACGTATAGCTTTTGCTAGTGGAAGCAAAACTTTTATTTAAAGGTTGATTGTTTGGGATGAATCATATATGATTGTTTCAAAAAGGCTAGAATGACAATGTTGAAACGTATCTGAAACAATGGACAACAGACGAAATCTCATAATGGATGGGTAAATAAGCATCCTTGAAGTGAAACAACACATTGGTAGATAAACAAAGGTATCGACAAATAGAAGAGAGGGAAGAGAACATCAACTAACTCAGAATAGGTAAAGGTAAGCTTGCCAAGGTTTAATGCAGTTTAAATATGGAGATTAAGATTCTTTGGTATTGGATATTCATCATGTACAGTGTCCTGAGTCAATTGAATCACCATCGTAGGCGGACAGCGGAAATAAGTATAGAAAATCCTTTCACTTTTATATAAAGATTAAAAAGTATGGAAGACCCTACACACAAAACAACTATGTCCATTTAGGTTCATTTATGCAGTAATTCTGGACAAAATGTTTAGTACATGACTGTCCTTAGGACAGAAGTAATGTGTATGTAAAGTTTGGTGAAAATCGGTTGAGAATTGTGGAAATGTATGCGTTCAGTGTCCCCAATCAATTTAATCACCATTGCTGGTGGACAGTGGAATTAAATGAATAGACAAAATCCTTTCACTTTTATAAAAAGATTGAAAAAGTATGGAAGACCCTACATACAAAAGACTACGTCCATTTACCTCCATTTACATGTAAGCTCTGGGCAAAATATAGTACATGATCATCCTTGTGACATAAGTAATGTGTGTAAAGTTTGGTGAAGATCGTTAGTCATTATACACACACAAACTGATTTATATATTCTAATTAGTATATATATACTAATGTATATATATATATATATTTGTATGTGTATGTATGTATTTGCATAGGTTTATGTGTGTGTGTTTTTATGTCTGCTTGAAAACTAGTGTTGGTATGTTTACTTCTCCCTGACCTAGTGGTTCAGCAAATGAGACCGATAAATTAAGTAATGCCAGTCTTAAAATAAGATAAGTACCAGGTGTGATTTGTTCGACTAAAACTCCTCCAGCATGGCCACTGTCTAATGACTGAAGTAAGTAAAAGACAAGTGCTAAATAGCGATATTTACATTGGTTCCAATAGAATGGTATGTCATGGATGGATTTATTCCATATGAGCTACAACAGTAATATAGTAACAACCATATGAAAGCCACAACTGACATTCAACCTGCTAAAAATAGCAGCCAAATCTTTGTCACAACTGTGCAACATGGCCACCACTACTGTAACTACAACACTACCACCGAAACTGCAACACTCCTCTCACCACTTCCACAACTACCACCTCTGCAATTGTCACTGCACAGTTCCTCGATGTCTTTGAATTTTTCTTCAGTAAAATGTCACAACAAACGCACACTTCCTCTGTCCGCCTGCCTGCCCG
>NC_069007.1:12215009-12219069 GCF_001194135.2 Octopus bimaculoides
TATATATATATATATATGTATGTATATATATATATGTATATTTATCACAGATTACACACATTTTAATGTCTATAAAATTCCTTATTCCTGTTATGTGGGTGTATGAGTGGATGATATATTTTCATATATATAACCACATATGCAAAACACACACTTGCACACACACACACACGCACACATGCTCCAGTATGAAATATCTTCATATTGATCAACACCCACACAAATCTGTGATTGAAGTGATTTTTCTCTTCTTGTGTAACTGTATTGATTTTATTTCACTCATAGCTGCTTTCTCTCTGTGTTGGCTTCGATTTTTCTACAGCTTTTGCACATATACACCGACACATACACACACCTACAGCTTTTGCATATATACACCTACACATACACACACCTACACAGCTGTATGTGTACATACATGCACATCTGTATACATATACATACACGCATTCATGCACACACAACACACCTACATACATATGATTGTGTACATAAGCGCACATCTGACTATATATATATATATACATAGATATATATACATAGATACAGACATATCAGACACATAGACACGTATATCAAACATACATTGGCACATGTGTGTGTGTGAATATGTGTACATCTACATACATACACGCTCATCAAATATACGCACATATATTGATACACAACACATAAACACACACATTCATACATACATAGTGCAAACACACATCACATATACATCTATACACATAGATATAAATACATACACATATATACTCATACATGCCCATGCCTACATAAACAACACATGCACACAATGCGAATACACACACACACACACATACATGAATTCAAAGCAGTAATTAGGCAAAAAAGAGCACAATACATGTTTTTAAATAACTTTATTATTGTTATAACCTTTAATGTGGTAGCATCTCCCCTTGATTGATGTTAATCCCACATGTTTTTGTAATTTTTTTTTTTTTTTGTGCTGTAACTCATCTGTCGATATTGTCCGCCATGTCTTGGACCCTTGTGGCCAATAAAAGGAATCATTATTTTCATTATCATTATTATTATTATTATTATTTACTTTTAATCTACATGTTTGTTACAACCACTCGCTGAGATACACCCAGCATCCTAGGGTGAGTGAAGGATAAGAGATGTACGACTGAAAGCTTGTGGGGGGCAAGCAACGAAATATCTTCATGTAATACAACACATTTAAATTGATAGGGTTTTTTCTAAGGATATGAGCTGTACTTGTCAGTATAATCTTTTAGATTTCTCTGAGATATGATTCTCCTGGGATATTATCTAGATGTCTCTGAGATCCCTTTCTTATCATACTGAGGGTGCCCACAATTACAGGAACAGTTCTCCCTTTAAGATGCTATGTATTTTGTATTTCAAAGTTCTTGCTATTAAGATGCCTCATCTTGTTGTTATTATTATTATTATTATTATTATTATTATTATTATTATTATTATTACTTTTATTATTATTGCTATTATTATCATCATTGGGTGAGAAAGCAGTGCATGCCATCAAAGTGACACTGGGGTACAAATATACAAAGCCCAGTATACCTATCATGACTACCTGTCTGATAAGGGTGCACCAGGCACATGCATCACAACCATATGTGCGCAACATGGTGATCTCATATCAAGGTAAACAGTGCATGACTTTGCAAGTAGGGCTCAGTTAGAATTTTCTTCAGCTCGAGTAGCCCATCCTGCTCAAGAGATCCCTGAATGAAGGTTACTTAAGGATGATGAACGAAACACCCGTGTTCCCAGAGGTGAATTATTCAAACCCCAAAGAATTCCTCTCAACACATGGCTGTGATGCTCCCCACTACTTCTGCTTGTGATCAGAGATGCACCTATCATCAGCCACTGAGGGACATGCTCAACTGGTTAAGGTCAAACAACTGACAAGCAAATCTGTGGTATTGAGCTGAACATTTGCTCATCTTTTATACCAAGACAAAACAATGTACATGATAACACTTCCAGTTATTATTGTCATTATTATTATTGTTATCATTATTATTATTGTTGTTATTATTATTAGCACGCCGGGTAAAATACCTAACAGCTTTTCATATGACTCTATGTTCTGAGTTCAAATTCCGCTGAGGTCAACTTTTCCTTTCATCCATTCAGGGTTGATAAATTAAGTACCAGTAGTACACTGGGGTTATTGTATTCAACTTGTCTTCTCCCCTGAAATTTCAGGCATTGTGCATTTAGTAGAAATTATTATTATTATTAATAATAATTATCGTTATCATCAAGGTGGTGAGCTGGCAGAATCATTAACATGCTGGCTGAAATGCTTAGTGGTATTTCACCTGTTGTTCTATTCTGAGTTCAAATTCCACCGAGGTTGACTTTGCCTTTCATCTTTTTGGGGTTGAGTACCATCCTTTTGGGGTGAAGTACCAGTTGAACACTGGGGTCAATGTAATCGACTCATCCGCTTCCCCAAAATTGGTGCCCTTGTGACAAAATTTGAAATTGTTAGCTCGCTGGCGGAACCGTTAGCACGCTGGACGAAATGCTTAGCGGTATTTTACCCATCACTACATTCTGAGTTCAAATTCTGCCAAGGTCAACTTTGCCTTTCATCCTTTCAGGGTCAATTAAATAAGTATCAGTAACATACTGGGGACGATGTCATTGACTTAATCCCTTCCCCCAAACTTGAGACCTTGTGCTTTTAGTAGAAAGGATTATTATTATTATTATTAGTATTATTATTCTTTTATGTTTGACTTTTGGTTTGTATTTGTACAAGTTGGCTCCAAGTCTCATCCAGAGATCTCAAGAGACAAGTCAGAAGTTCAAGTTGGTGTTATGCCTAGGGTGCCATATATTTGGTTTTGCACAATGTATTGTTCAAGAGAATGTTTAAGGAAGTATAAGAAAATTGTAAGTTTGTCTTATAATTTGAGATTACATAGACAATTATTATTATTATTATTATTATTATTATTATTATTATTATTATTATTATTATTGTCATCATCATCATCATTATTATTATCATTAGCTGATAGTAACAATGTCACATTATCACTCAGAGGTTCAGAAATTATTGGTTCATCAGGTATTGTAGCAAAATGATCTGGGTATTTATGTAATGCCTCATTACAATTAATTACTACAGCAATTATAATTACTGTTGACTATTCTATTGCTATATTTTAAATGGTAAGCATTGATTATTATTGATGGAAAGAAAATGAGTGATGTGTAGGTATGAGATCTATACCTAAACTGGATGGTATGTAGAGGTGGTTTATAATTGAGGTGTTTATATAGATAGTTGATTAATTAATTGCGTGTAAAGGCAATTCAGTAATGTGATTTTCTTAAAAGAACTGTGAAAAAATGCCTATAATATTTTGAATTTTTAATATGAGAGTGGTAGGCTAGAGAAGGTCAAACAAGCGTTATCATCTTTTATGGTGGTTGTTAATTGGGGATATTTTTCTTTTTTCTCAGAAATGATTATATTGGTAAAAAAATCTGTGTATTTCAATACAAATCTTCTCATGGGTGAAATTATATCAATTTAGTTTGTTTAGTCAATATTTAGCATAATATTCAAGTATAAATAATTTTGAAGTGTACACAACTGACAGGAGGTATCAGGTTGTGAAAGCTATTTGTGATTGAGAAATTTAAGCCTAGGCATTGTCATAAGGCTGATTGTTATGATTCTGTATTGCATATAACTGAGAAGAGACATCTGGATGGTAAAAGCACCAAATCATTGGCTCATGCAAGAATTCATTTCCACTTTGTACGTCATTAAGAAGCAATAAAATGTAATCATTAATGAACTGACATACATTATACACACTCATGTATATACAACATTGTGCATCCATACATAGATATGTAAATATACACACACACAAACACACACATATATATATATTTATATCTGTGCTTGTGCATATATGTTTGTTTGTGTGTGTTTGTGTTTGTGTGTGTGTGTGTGTGTGTGTGTGTGTGTGTGTGTGTGTGTGTGTGTGTGTGTGTGTGTGTGTGTGTGTGT
>NC_069007.1:12219236-12223269 GCF_001194135.2 Octopus bimaculoides
ATATATATATATATATATATATATATATATATATATATATATATATATATATATATATACACATCCATATACATATATATGCACATGTGTGTATGTATATTGGGTACCCTAACCATTTTCTATAATTTTTGATGTTCCCTGTCCAATTAATCATTACAGTCTCATCTTTAATTAGTCGTTTCACCAATTTACTTCATTTATGTCTCAGTTAAAATGAACATTCCTCCATAGAACTTTCTTTCGAATCAAAGGAAAACATTGGAATGGCAGGCAGTTGGTGGGTGGGGAATGATTAATGTAACGAGGTTGACGGAATAAATTAGTGTGGTGGGAGGAGGAAGACGGAGGAGGAGGATGACGACAATGATGGTGATGACAAGGATGTTCGTGATGAAGACAGCGTCGATGGCAATGACATCTGTTGTGACAATGCAGGAGCGAGAGGTGATTGATGATGAAACGAACCTCAATATTTCACTAGTACTTTATTTTATCGACCCCACCCCCAAAAGAAAGGAACATAATGTTAACCTCGGCAGGATTTGAACTCAGAATGTAAAGTTTCAGATCAAACACCACCAATTATTATTTCCTGATTCTCTAACAATTCTTACTGAGCTTGACATGTCTTCTCAAGCGGAGCAAATCACCAGAAGTCTCAGTTACTTGTGCTCGTCTCCATAAGACTCAACAACCGAAGATCATATTTCAGTACCTCATCCCATGTCTTCCTGAGTCTACTTCTTCCACAGGCTCCCTCCACAATTAGAGATCACCACTTCTTTATGCAGTTTGCCTCATCCCTACACATCACATGACCAGGCTTCTTGCAGTTTCTGTATATCTCCCAGCCCCTAAAGGATGGAAGGCAAGGCTGACTTCAGTAGGGCTTGAACTCAAAACATAAAAATGAAATACCACAGGATATTTCGTTCAATGCTCCAAAGCTTCTACCATTTCACTTCCAAGAAAACAGATTTATTTAACGAGCTGGCAGAATCGTTAGCACGCTGGGCGAAATGCTTAGCGGTATTTCATCTGCCATTACGTTCTGAGTTCAAATTCTGCCAGTCGACTTTCCTTTCATCCTTTCGGGAGTCAATAAATTAAGTACCAGTTATGCACTGGGGTCGATATAATTGACTTAATCCTTTTGTCTGTCCTTGTTTGTCCCCTCTATGTTTAGCCACTTGTGGGCAATAAAGAAATAAGAAAACAGATTTATTAACAGTCGTTAATTATAATTCATATTGTATCATTTTTATATATTTACATATATCTTTGTTAATATATATTTATATACATTTCATGATATATATTTATATACATTTTATAATATATATTTATATGAATTTTATGATATATATTTGTATATTTTAGAATGAAATTCTAAAAATATCATTCTGAAATAAGAAGTGACAAACACAATATCACATCTGAAAGTGAAAGTATTTTTAAAAAATAAAAAATGTAAACTAGGTTATGCCTGAGTGATAACATTTTTCCCGAAGTAGCTGCGCTCAGCTTCTACCACAATCTCAGGATGGCTCCAGAACCTGGCGCATGTATTCCTCACTGTGTCCATGATGAGAACTTCAAACAGCTCCTTGATCTTGACCATTAGTTTGGCCTTGGTGTTGCTGGCATTGAGATTGATGTATTTCTCACCCATGCCCAACACATAGTAATCCATGGGATTGCAATCAGGGAATTTAGGAAGGTAGAAATTGGAGCTGGTGAAGTAGTAGAAATTTTCTGACAACCACTTCTGATCCAAGTGGACCACTTCCAAAAGTCTGGCAAGGAGTTGATTCCTGCTGCTACACATTCTCCAGCTACAATCCTCTTGAGCCAAGGTTTGACCAGTCTCCAACAATTCCACATCACCGTTTGAATTGAGCCTAAGGTCTTTTTCAAAGATGTGGGCTGGCATGGTATCACCCCTGCTGGAGACACACCCAGAGACCATCTCAGTTTGGGTGAACTTGGTTTTCATGATGTCCATGTCACATCTCACATCTCCTACATTGGTCACATGGCAGCAGTTACGATGTCAACACTTTGATACCTGACATGAGTCATCCTGACACAGGTAACTCTTTTCCATTATTCAGATCGCTTCCAGTCCTCCATGTCAGCTAACTACAACTTTAATCTTCATGCTCTCCAACGCTGTTGACTGTTCAACCAGATATCAAGCTGTTCCTGAAAAATGGGGACATAAAAAAAACATAAAATTTAACCCAACACCCCAAAAGGATGACCTCAGCAGAATTTGAACTCAGATCATAAAGACGAACGACACATGTATAAGAATGAAAGAATATATATATATATAATGCTAAAATATATTTTGCCAGCATTTCTTGAGGTTAAACAATATTTATCAGTCGATTTCCCGCCTCCTCAATAAATACTCAGTCATATAAAGACACAAGATAAGTTAATCACCAATATTTGATACTCAATATAGTTTATCGCAATCAACTTTGCCAGTTTTCCTTTCTTTTTCCTTTCTTTTTCCTTTTCTTCCTCTTTCACTGCAAGTTATTTGGATAATGTGTCTAAATCGCTTTTCTTGTTTTTTTCTGTTCTGTTAATAACCAATTAAACATTTTGAAGGCAAAAAATGGAAACAAACAAAACTTATCTTTGAAGGCAGAAAAAAAAACAAAAAAAAAAATCAGAAATTTCATTTTCTTTTTTTTCTTTTGACTGCAAGAAATTTTGATAATAATAATTTTATTTTAGATTTTGTCTTTTTGTGTTTTGCTGTTGTTGTTGTTGATGTGGTTGTTTAGCCCTGGGCCATTCCTCATCAAACAGATCCATGACCTATGATCAGGTGCCATCCAGTCACAACCATCCAATCTTGTTTTTCTATGTGTAGCAAACTTAGAGAGCACCACATGATCCAGTAGGACCCTTTTGTAAGATGGAATGGGGATAGAGGTGATTTGGGGATCAGTGGTTACATGAAAACCAGGACTGATGGGACTAATTGTCTTGTAGTGCAATGTTAAGGCATTGGAGCAAGGTTTGCCCTTCTCTCTCACTCTATGACTCTGTTCAACTGTCCAACCCATGCCAGCATAGAAAGCACTATAAAACACACACACACACATACATAATGGTTGCAATCTCGTGTTCGAGTGTTGCCATCGTCAGATCGAAAGTCCTACTCATGCGAAGGCTACGGCCAGCCTTACTTTTCTCTTTTTTTTCAAGCAATGCCTGTACATGATAATTTTTTATAATGGGAAAGGATTTGCACAAGTATAAGAACCCACAATATGGTAGAAGCCATAGCCACTCGTAATAAAAAGGAATATTGATGGAATGTACCAGTGAAGATCTCAATAAAATGTATGCACAACAGACCTGATATAATGATTTGGGATAGAGAAGAGAAACTGTGCGTTCTCCTCCTCTCCACAATCATCATCCGACGAAGCGACAATCCTACGCGCCCTTGCTCTTCCAGTCAGCTCCCAAGTTCTGGTCAGCTCCCCAGCTGCTGATGTCATCTCACAACACCATCACCAGTGCTTTTTACATGGCACCGGTATGTATTAAGTGGCACTGGCTCCAGTGCTTTTTATGTGGCACCGGCGCTGAGGCAAAGACTATAAATGGTACAGTAGAAAAGTTGTCAACACAAGATCATGAGAGAGAGAGAGAGATAGAGAGAGATAGAGAGAGAGGATGGTGGTGGGGTGAGAATTAAGTAAATAATCTATCAGAGAGATATGATTATCAGATAAATCAATCTAAGATAATTGATTATGCTTCAGAAGACAGCAAGTCCAGGAGCTTAACCTTCGCTGGAATATATCTTTAATGAGTGCATTTTTGCAGACATACACATATATGTAAGTATATACACACTCATTCATTGTATATATGTATAGGTATATTTGCATATCTACAAATGTATACATATATACATATACACCGTGTATGTATCATATTTAATGTATGTATTTAGATGTGTACATATATATATATATATATATATATATATATATATATA
>NC_069007.1:12223279-12223718 GCF_001194135.2 Octopus bimaculoides
TATATATATATATATATATATATATATATATATGTATGTAATAGCCATCTGTGTATCATACTAAATGTGCATATATACATGTGTGTGTGTGTGTATGAAAATATATACTTACACACACACACACACATGTGTTTATATTTAGTTTCTTATCAGATAAAGACTACCCTCAATGAATAACTGCCTTGATTACAAAAATGATATTCTTTGTGATGTTTGTGTGTTTTGCCTAATTACAGTGTGTGTGTATGTATATATATATATATATATATATATATAATATTTATATAATATATATATATTATATATATATAACATATAATATATACACACGCACACATATATATAATAGGCACTTGATCATCATTTGCTACAATCTATGTGTGTGTGCATTTGTGAGTGTATGTTATATATATATGCATGTGTATATATTATATGTATG
>NC_069007.1:12224031-12228135 GCF_001194135.2 Octopus bimaculoides
ATATATATATACACATACATATATATATCTTTATATATATTATGTGTGTGTGTATGTATATGAAGAGAGAGAGAAAAATGTTTGTATATACTCAATTAAGTCTTAGACTAATCATAAATAATGGTAACAATGTTATTGTTGTCGTCCATCTAACTACAAATCAGCCTTAGTGAAGCTAACCTTTGACCAAAGGTCTTCCTGCTCTGACCATCCAATCTTCTTTTTTCTAAACATAGTATATCTATGACTGTGTTAATCTACCTTTCTTTTTTAAGTTAGTGGTGAATAGTTGGAAGGAGACTTTGCTGTTGTTTCTAGCAAGCCTAGTGACTGCATTGAGACTTTAAAATTAGTGGTCCTCAACCAGGGTCCATAAAATATTTTGTTGTATATGGTCAATAAATTGGTTATGCTTTTATGATACACAGAATATTTTAACAAATTTTTAATACTATTTCTAATAATATTTAGCTATAAAGAAAATTAACAGGATTTTTAAAACATCAAATGGCTATGGGGATCCATTCAACTAAAATTAAGATCAAAAGGGGTCTATAGTTAAAAAAAAACCGGTTGAAAATCACTGCTTTAAATGGTACAGATCAATGCTAGGAATTCTGTTCCAGATATGGTTTCGACTCCTAATCTCTTCTGGCATTCACAGATAGGTGAGTTTGACAGGGGTGCTGGAAAGACATTGACAGGTAAGGAGGGAACACTGAAGGAAAGTTTTACCAATGCCTTAGTTAGGTGGATGGTGATGCTGTGCTTGTGATCTTTGTGGACCTTCTAGAACTACCCTGTAACTGGATAACTTTCTGGTGACTTCTCTCTCCTTTCAATGTCATGCCTGTACCTTGTTTCAGCTGAGCAAGTGATGGGGAATCTCCTCGTGTTATTTTTGATGGCATAATGGAAGGGTAGCAGTCATCCTTCATTTTAGGATCCCTGTAACATATTATAGAAAGGGTTGCATCTTTGACTCATTGTAAGAGCTCTATGACTGATGGGAGAAAGGGCAGCTCCCTTAATTTTTCATAGCTTTCTTGACAGGTGGCAAGATCTTCACCACTAAGATGCTTTACAGGGTCCCTGTGACTGGTTGAAGAAAGGGAACTTTTTAGGTCCTCTGTGACTCGTTGGAGAAAGGGCACTTTTTTGGCCCTCTGTGACTGGAGGAAGTAGGGCAATGCTCATGTCTACTTTCAGAGTGTCTGTAACTGGTGAAAAGAGGTAAAGACTCACTGTATTTTCTTTTGTGTAAGTTGTCCTATTTTATTCTGGGTTTTAACTGAAAAACTGAAGTGTGACACACATGGGACAATGGTAAAACTTGGAAGAGAAAAAGTTTCATACCTGGATTTGACACTAAATTAGGAGTGTGACATGTACATGAGTAAGTATGAGAGTTTCAGTTTGCGGATTGGTAAAATCATAAAAGCATCAAACAAGACCCCTTGTTGTGTAAACTCTGACAACTTGCATTCACCATTCAAATTCTTGTTCTTGCTGCTGGCTTCCTCATGGTAGAAGCTTGAAATGGGGCTTTTGAGCTCCAGTTCATGGTGATTGGCCATCAGTATCAGCCAGGGACGCAGTGACTTGTGCAACTTCAGTGCAAATGTAGGCTCTGCAGTAGACACAGGGTAAACTCTGACAGGAAAAGACTTTATCAGAAGAAGGGTAGTATCTATTGGCCCCCTTTTCAAGGGCTCTATGATTAGTAGAATAAGGTTATTGTTGGACTGGAACCCTGGCCCCATATGCTTAGAATAGGGAGTAGACTATCTAAAGGTACCTGAGAGCCAGTAGGTTGTGTTAAATGAAGTGAGGGGTTTGCCATCCAAGTTCACAGATGCAGATATAAAGGGTCTCCTGATTAAAACAATATGTTGTTGTTGTTAATGTTGCAATTGTTATTGTTGTTGCTGTTTTAGTACTAGTTGTTGATGCCTGTATTTTTGTTGTTGTTATTTAAACACAGGTCAGTGCTGACTGACCACAGACATGAACCACTCTTATCAATATCACCATTTTCCAAGTATTTTGTTTCACAAATATTAACAGTTTTATTTAACCTTGCTTGTTGATTTCAGATGTTAAACCCTCCCTGAGGGAATTTTTGAATCCTAACTGCATGGATAGACTCATTTAATCAAAGTTCTTTAACTCAGTATATTACAAATGCAAGAAAACTCCTATCTACCATTATCAGAGACATGGTTTTTCTAGGGCCAGAATATCTAATGTGTTTCTACCCTTATTCTCAACAATAGGGTGTGATTTAAGGAAGATTTGGATGCTATTTCTTGCAAGTTTGGTAACCATGTGGAAGCTTCCGCATTGGTTGAACCATTGTAGCTATTAACCAATCGTATTTTGTTATTATATGGAGTAGGCGGGTGAGGCAAGAGTAGGGAGGTGACTAATGCAAGATAGAATTTAGGCAGAGTCAAATAAGGACAGAGAACTGAGACCCACCACTCAGTATGTTACTGGTATTTTATTTGCTGGTCCTCAGAGAGCAAAATAAATTTGTAAAGGTATTTATTCAATGTTCTGCCGCTTCTGTCACCTTATAAACTTTGTTTCTCTCTCTCTCTCCCTCTCTTTCTCTCTCTCTCTCTCTCTCTCTCTCTCTCTCTCTGTATATATAGGTGTATATGCAATAGATGCAATATTATGAAAATGCATTCAGAATGGTCAGTGTCGCGTGTCGCAATGCGGTTGAACACACCAATATTCTGCTGAAGCAGTTTAACGAGGTCTTCGAGTGGCATGAAGGATCAGGTGACCTTTGAGAAGAGTTTTACGTATCACTTCAACGAAAAAAGCTCTCAATAACCATATAGACACACACACACATACATGTATATGCACACTTGTGCACACCCACCCACATACATATGTATATGTGTATATGTATGTATATATATATATATATATATATATATATATATATTTGTGTGTGTATATATGTATGTATATGTGTGTGTATGTATGCATATATACGTGTGTGTGTGTGCATGGTTGCTTCATTGTTTATTCGTTCACTCACTTTATTCTTGTATTTCCATGCTAGTATGGATAAGACAGCCTTGCATTATTCAAGCATTATTTTACAGCTGGATGCCTCTCCTGTCACTAACCCCTACCAATTTTCCAATCAAGAGATCTCATATTTCATTCATTTTTTATGGTTAACAGAGCAAATGATAGCAACATCACCACCTGTGACTCAGCAATTATCAGAGAGTATAAACGTGGATCATCTTACCAACATTATAGGCCTCTTGGCAAATCAATACAGTGGGCCCTAGGGGATTTATTTGTTGACAGTAAACCACAGCATGGATTAGAATTGGGCCCCTAGATCTGTGGAGCCTCTGGGCAACTGTACTTTAAGATAACACTGGTGTAAAAACATACACACACAAATACATACATACATATATATAATAGTGTATAAGAGTTTATACATGGAGAGAAGACCACCATGTGGTTTCCTTAGATTGTAGAGAGGGCAGTCAAAACACAAACCACGAAAGAGATATTCTTACTTTGCACATTGCTTGTAGGAGACTTGAATGAATAAAAATCTCAGTTAACCCTATACCCATGAGTTTCACCATTAAATATCAAATAAATCAATTGATTAATTAACCATCTGTGGCTCGTCAGTAAGGTCACTGGAAAATGCATTATTATGAAACTATAATACATACCATAAACACGTGCGCACTCAAGTTGCATCTTTATACATCAAGAATTCAAATCGAATTCCCCCAATCAGTGTGCAGAGTCAGAATAGTACAGCAGTGAATAAATTCACCATATATTATCCAACCGAAGAATTTAAATATTTAACTATATAAGAATTTTTTACCCTGTATTTATATAGTTATTTATATGTATATATATATATTAATAAGGGTAGAAATTGATATTAATCAATTAAAACTAAAGATTAAAATTATATTACATACAAAAATAAGAGGAATGACCAGCAAAAGTGGACTCCTATATATATTATACTTGTTGTTTATACACCTGTATATATATATATATATATATATATATATATATATAGAGAGAGAGAGAGAG
>NC_069007.1:12228197-12230856 GCF_001194135.2 Octopus bimaculoides
TATATATATATATATATATATATATATATATATATATAGAGAGAGAGAGAGAGCAGATATGAGATATCAAGTTGATCCCTCTTATAGCAACTCTCTACCCTGTGAAATCGATCCCCTGTAAAAACTTTGGAGTCTAAGCTTGAGTCTTTTTGAGTACTAGTAGGGTTCTTCTATACGGAGAATCTCTGTAGACCAAGTTGTGTTGGCCCCTTTGCTTTTCCCTTGGATAGCATCAGTGGCATGGAGAAGGGAGGCTGTTATGCATGGATGACTGCTGGTCTTCCATAAACAACCTTGCCCAGACTTGTACCTCAGAGGGCAACTTTCTAGGTGCAATCCCATGGTCATTCGGAGTTTTAGCAAGTCATGTGACTGGAGAAGGATTTATCTCATTGGCTCAAGTATCAACTAGTCATGTGACAGGAAAAATTCTATGGTAGACTTTTGTTGTATCAAGATGGTGTCATTTACATAAAAGTTTTTGTAAGTTGGGCTATATTAACAGATAACATGACAGATGTAGTGCAGCTTTCCCATTGGCTATCTGCTACAATAAGTTCCTTCTCCCTAAGTGTCCCCTCCCCTCACATATATACCTCCCTGAAAAAATGGCAGCTAACAGATTTAACAGAAGAGAAATGAAAAATACCAGAAGTGTCCTTCCTTGTCTGTTTAACTCTCTTTTGGAAGGAATTGGTTGTTGCCAGACCCAGGGTGGGATAGGTTCTGCCAGGTGTAAAACTATCCAAGACACTCTATAAGTCTCTCTACCCCCCCCCCCACACACACACCCATGATTCCATTAAGAAGTTGGGAACCCAATACAAGGTGATATATCTGTTTATAACTTTCCCTAACATCAGCACAGAATGTAGACATTTACAAAGAAATTGGGGCCCTTCAAATGACAGCCACCAAATCACTGTAACTCCCTTGTCATTGTTGCTATCAGAAATATATTGAATCTGAAATGAGCCACTTTGAAAACCTCTGAATTACGACATCATCAATATGGAATAAAACAGTTTTCTATTAGCAATAAAACCCCTCCCCACTATTCAGATAACCTGTCATTGGTTACATTACTAGCTTTCTATAAATGTACTAATTAAATGTTATTAATTATAATATCATGACGAAGTGAGATGAAAGTAGATAGTGACGTGGGTGGAGATATGGCTGGTTGTGATTATCGTTGTGGTTTGGGCTGGGCCAACATTGATATTGCTGTCCAATGATCAAAGGCATTCCAAGTATGACCATCCAACCTTTTTCCAGCTACAATACACCCAGGAATGAATATATTGTACCATGTGTCTTTCTCACCAAGATGCTTGTGTTGAATTTGAGGGAGATTTGGCTACTGTTTCTAGTACAGTTCAGTGATCATATAAAAACCCACTCATTTGTTCCAATGATGAGTGGGTAAGTGGGTACATTAGTTGGTAGACCCTGTGTGTGTGTGTGTGTGTGTGTGTGTGAGTTAGACAGATACTCCAGTTGAAAGATAACCACTTGCATGGATAAATATATACTTCTGATGGGTAGCTGGGTACTTGGTGGATGGCTGGAATGTTTGACTGAGGATTGATAGACAGGTAGATAGGTATGTGCAGGGGTAGGCAGGTGCATAAATGGATTAAATAGATGACTAGCAGACATAGAGATGATATATATAAAAGAGATTAATAAAGGATATATACATATCTCAGCACACACACATATATATATATACATACACACATGTACCCACATATATATGAACATAAATATACATACATACATATATGTGCACACATATAGAGAGAAAAAACAGGTGGATAGTTGTACTAAGCGCCTGGCCAAGCATTAGTGTGAGACCTGGGTAACTTGATAGGTAGGTAGACCAGCTGACAAATCAATAAATAGATTACTTTAGTTGATTGATTGGCAGATAATAGATCCTAGTGACTGATTGATTTCTGCACACACACACATGTACACACTCACCTGCATATATTCATACATGCACACATCTGAAAAATATGTGAGCATGTATGCGAGTGAGTATACAGCTATGCTGACAAACAGGTGTGTATACTTATATACAGAAGTATGCTTGTGTGTATCTAAAGCTATATATATATATATATATATATATATATATATATATATATATATATATATATATATATATATATATATATATCATGTACTGTGGTTTGTGCCTGATGATTATATGTTTGTGGTATTTCTCAACATATGAAACTATTAGTTACACATACAAACATGTATTGTGTCTATTAAATTATATATATATATATATATATACACACAATACATCTATACACCACCATATTATATATAGATGAAACAAAACCTACACACAAACACACACACTCTCACACACACACATACATACAAGCATACATATATATATGTGTGTGTATGTATGTGCGTGTGTGTATATATACATATACACACACACACATACATACACATGCATTTACATAGATACAGATGTATAGATATACATACAAAGAGTGAGATGGAGCAAGCAGATAGGCTCATAGACTGATAGTAATACAGATATATATGTCTATACCTATCTATCTATCTATCTATCTATCTATCTATCTATCTATCCATATATATATATATATATATATATATATATATA
>NC_069007.1:12231366-12234218 GCF_001194135.2 Octopus bimaculoides
AGATAATTATGATGGTGGCGGTGGTGGTGGTGGTGGTGGTGAATTTGGTTGTATTACTGTTGTTGTTATTATTATTATTATTATTATTATTATTATCATTATTATTATTATTATTATTATCATTATTATTATTATTAGCATTAGTACTATTAGTGGTGGTGATTATAAGTAGTAGTAGTAGTAGTCGCTGTGGTGGTAGCAAAACTGGTAGTGGTGGTGGAAGGAATAGTAGTATTGGTACTGGTACTAACTGTGGTTGCAGAGATGACAGTAGTTGTGGTGGGGGTGTAATTATGTAAGACTAACAACATTACAATGGTTGCAGGAGAGTGAAAGTGAAAGTGAGTGGGAGGAGGAGGAGGAAGATGGTGGGTGGGGGAGGTGATGCTCTGCTCTGAGCTTTGATAAGATGGCAGCATCACTGCTATCATCAGCAGCAGCAGCAAAATCATCGATCACAATCATTTTAATCATCATCATCATTATCATCGTCATTACCCCCCAATCACCACCACCACCATCATCATCATCATTATTATTTTATTATCCTTAAGTCTGTTACTGTCACCCACTTTCTACTTATCAATTTCACTTTCTGTAATTCTGTGTACGTGTGTGTGTGTGCATGCAAATGTGTGCATGCCTGTATGCAAACATATATATATATGTATGTATGCATATATATATTGTGTGTCTGTGTATGTGTATAAATATGCATATAAATATATATGTATATGGACATGTGTGTATATATATGTGTATGTATACATATATCTTTACATATATATATTTGTGTGTGCAACATGTACATGTATCTGCTAATGAATGTATGTGTGTATTTATATATCTATCACACATATATACATACAAAAACATACACACACACACACAAATATATATCTCTTTTACGCTTTTACTTGTTTCAGTCATTTGACTGCAGCCATGCTGGAGCACCGCCTTTTAGTCGAGCAAATCGACCCCAGGACTTATTCTTTGTAAGCCTAGTACTTATTCTATTGGTCTCGTTTGCCGAACCGCTAGTTTACAGGGACATAAACACACCAGCATCAGTTGTCAAGTGATGGTGGGGGGATGGCAAATACAGACACACAAACACACACACACACACACATTATACATATATACGACGGGCTTCTTTCAGTTTCTGTCCACGAAATCCACTCTGAAGGCTTTGGTCGGCCCGAGGCTGTAGTAGAAGAAACTTGCCCAAGGTGCCACGCAGTGGGACTGAACCCGGAGCCATGTGGTTGGTAAGCAAGCTACTTACCACACAGCCACTCCTACTTGTATATATATTTATATACATAAAACTTATCCAATATATTTTTGCAGATCAAGACAAAGCTCAGTTACAGGAATGTGACCCAGGGGGGAAAGCACACAGTCAAATATACAAAGAAACTCTTAAACCATTCAAAGTAATGATAGGGCTAAGGGTTTGACTTGTCTTTTTACTGAATTTTTTTTCATCTCTAGGTTTCGTTCTGGTTATTTTTCCAACATCTCTGGGATTTGTAAATCAGTTATGATGTTTTCAGATCTCCAATAGAACAGAACCCAAGCTATACTGCTTCATTCAGTCATATCTGACAACTGTTAAATTGCCTTTTCACATTTGGAAAATTCTTTAACATGAAACCATCCGGTAACATGAATTGGCTGTTATAAGACTAAATTTATAATACTGTATAAACAACACGCAAACACGCAGATAAATATGATGCGTGTACGTGTGTGTGCGTGTGTATGCATGTATATATATATATATATATATATGCGTGTGCATGTGTGTATATGTTGGGCTTCCATACATTTTCCATCTATTAAATCCATCTCACTACTAGACATTGTTATATTCTACATTACAACTCTCTGAAATTCAATATTCTATGATATATTAAGTCTCCTATGTCCTATTACATTTTCATTCTCACAAAGCTATTTCACTGATAGTTGAACACAAACTATATTCTCGCTACATTTAGGAAATATTTATCAACATCATCATCATCATCACCATCATCTTCATAACTACCTCTACTAATGCTACTACTGCTGGTATTATTATTATTATTATTATTATTATTATTATTATTATTATTGTGATTATTATTATTATTATTATTATTATTGTGATTATTATTATTATGATTATTATTATTATTATTATTATTATTATTATTATTATTATTATTATTATTGTTATTATTATTATTATTGTGGTGGAGCAGAGTATTGAAGCAACTGTGTTGTTCATTTGAAATGCTGAACAAAGGTGGAGAGAAAGATAGCAAGAGGAAAGGAGTACAACAACATTAGAGAGTCCATTAATTAATTATATTACATTCAAGCAGTGTATTTTTCTATTATAAAGGCTCCTCTCTGAGTTTTAAATGCGAAAATTAGATAATGGAGTTATTTGATGTGAAGTTTTACTCTCAAACAGACATTATCTAAAATACACGACATTTCTACAGTTCTTTATGATAGGTTTGGGTTCCTGTTTATGGAATCTACAATGACTATCTGTGATGTGAGGATTTCCTTCATCTCCTCCCTTAAGGCCCTCAAATGAAGGGCACAAATCTGTGTAGAGATTTAGATTTGTGTGTAAGGCCGGGAGCCATGGGGCTATGTTTTGGAAAACATATATTACTTAATGTTTATATGTATATGTGTGTTTGAGTGCATATATATATGTGCACGTGTGTGTGTATATATATATATACACACACACACACACATCTATGTAATCAATATCTATCTATACACACCCATATATGCATATATATATATATATATATATATATATATATATATATATATATATA
>NC_069007.1:12234285-12238944 GCF_001194135.2 Octopus bimaculoides
ATATATATATATATATATACATATATATACACATTATATATATATATATATATATATATATATATACACATATTTATACATATATATATATATGCATTTATATATGCATATATATATGTGTATATATATATATGCGTGTGTATATGTATGTATGTGTATGTGTGCATACATGCAAGCACACACACATATATTTCTATGTATATGTATATATATACATACATCTATGTGTATGTATATATGTATTTATGTGTGTATATATATATATATATATATATATATATATACACACACACACACACACATATATACACATAAATACACACACACATATGTATCTATATATTTATGTGTGCATGTATGTATGTATATATATATATATATACATACATACATACATACATACATACATGCATACATAGTGAGAGAGAGAAATGGATTGGACAGAGATGAAAATGGAGATCTAAATGTTCCATGTCCAATGAAGCAGTGAAATAATCATAATAATAATAATAACAATAATGATGATGATGATGATGATGATATTTGACAGCACTCATTGCCACTGATAATGGCTGAATTGTTGAAATGAAATTTGGTTCATTTTCATGGTCACGTGATTGCTGAGCAATTATTCCAGCTATTTATTAATCATTAGGCAAGTCTATCTTTCAGCACACAAGCAGGGACTTCTGTATGTGTTGGCACTTTAAGATAAAGGGTATAATTTCTTGTTTGGGGGCTGGAGTTGTAATGGAATACAATAGGATTAATTGCACAAAACGTTCTGGTTCAAATGTCTAATGGTGTTTTGTCTATTAAGGACAAACTTGGGTTTTGTCTTGTACTCGTTCCAGTCATTAGATCTGGCCATGCTAAAGCACTGTCTTGCAGAGCCAGTGCTAGGAAGTGCAGGGCTCAATTAGAGAATTGTAAGGGCCCTTTACTCTACAAAAGCTGAAGATTGATGTTTTGTGCTTCATGTTGTATGCCATTCCCAGGCCAAAAGTGTTAAGCGTTTGAGGCTTCACCGTTAGTCACAAGGATATACTAAAACTTGAATGCCCACATGAAAGTTTTAATGTTTCATTTGACAAGTTCGAGAAAGGAACGAAAGCGCTAATAATAATGAAGAAATAAAAAGAATCTTTTTCCAAAATTCTGACGACTATTTTTCTCAGTATTCAATTTCTGTAGATTTAATGTTTTATTACAAGTCAAGGTAATTACTGACATATTGTTCGTGAATAGGCCTTGTGCTTGCTGAGATAACTGAGCTGAGCTGAGCTGATTATGGTGCTCTGCCATTGCCAGGCACTCATTTCACAGAAAATAAATATCACAGTTTAATAAGACGTTCTTCTAAAATCATGGGGTAAATGTGTATGTCGCGTGAAAAGACAAAAAAGAATTGTGTGGATATTTTTTGCTTGATACAGTCAAAGGGTTTAATTCTTCATAACATGCTTTGCTTAAGCATATGCACAGGGCCCTCTCTTGGCATGGGGCCCTCTTTTGGCACAGGGTTTATTTTGAAAAAATGCATCTAATTGGCTTCAAACCAGCCCTGCTGTCTTGAAGCATTTAGTTCTTACAAACTGACCCCAACATTTATTTTTTAAATCTAATCCTTATTTTATTGAGCCCTTTTGTCGAACTGCTAGGTTATCAGCAGATAAATAAGCCGACAACAGTTGACAAGCAGTGATAATGACAACACATACATGCACATATATATACACATGTATATATATGTATGTATGTTTGTATGTAGGTTGGCCCAGAGCTATAGAAGAAGACAATGGCCCAAAATGCCCCACAGTCGGACTAAACACCACATGATTGCAAAGCAAACTTCTTAGCCACACACCCATACTCCGCTATATATGTATGTATCTGTTTGTATTTCTCCATATATATATATATATATATATGTGTGTGTGAATGTATGTGTATATATATATATATATATATATATATGCATATATAATATGTGTGTGTATATATATATGTATATATATATATGTATATATATATATATATATATATATAGTTAGAAGATTTCTTCACCTTAGGCAAATATCTTCTACTCTAGCAACAGTTAGCAACAGGAAAGGCATCCAGGTGTAGAAAATCTACCTCTACGAATTTCATGAAAAGTGGATGTTAATATGGAGATGACAATAATGCGTGTGTGTGTATCAATTTATTTGTACCTGTGAATGTATACACATATACCTTCATGTGCAAGTGACACTATACATATATAGATGTGTATAAAGGTGCATTGCAAGAGTTTAGAGAGAGGAGGAGGGAGAGAGACATATATAAATGTGTATGCACGTTTGTTGCAGAGAAGAATGATTGTTCTCTGCACCTTTTGTTCTTCAGTTGTCTGTATACTTGTGTGTCTGTCTGTGTGTCCATTCTTACCGGAAAAAAAAAAGAAAATAAAACTTCCATACCAAGAAGATCTCTGCTGTATTTCCTTTGGGAATTGGAATCAATGTGGCATTAAGCTAACCTCCTTTGATTGCTTTATATCATTATCTTTGGTGCCGGTCTTGTTGATTGTTTGGTAAATCCATCATCATCATCATCATCATATCCAGCAACACCACTACCTTCATCATAGCAACCATCACCTCCATCCTCATCATCATCATTACCATTATCTTGAGTATTGTCAAGAATTTATGTATTATCATCATAATTATCATCACTGTCATCATCATCATCATAATCATTGTCTTCATCGTCGTCATCAGCATCGTCGTCATCATCATCATCGTCGTCATCATCATCGTCGTCATCATCATCGTCAACAATATATATATATATTTAATTCCCATTATCATTTTTTCCAGTCCTATCTTCTTCAATGATGTCATTGTTCTCACCATCTTCTCTAATCATCATCATCATCCTTAGAAACATTACAGTTTCATCATTCTCTCACGTCATCATTACTGCCACCACCACCATCACCATCTCCTCTTTTCTCTCCTTCATAATCATTACCATCATTACTATACAGCCCCCGTTTTGGCCCTCTTTTATATATCAGTGCACCATAAACCAACACATTTGTGCTGCATTGGTCAGTCAAAAACATTTCTGCAAACTAATGGAGGTTCTGACCATTAAACTTAAAGCCATGAACACACATTTAAGCATACGCATGCAAGGAGATTTACATATGTTCTTGTAGCTACTTATTTTCACGACTACTGACCTTGTGTGTGTGTGTGTGTGTGTGTGTTCATTATTCAGCTCTATGCCAGTGTCCTGTTCTTGCAGTTTTTAACCTTTAAACTCAGATGCACATATCTCGGCTCAAACAAAACTTTATTAATCGAAACAAACACCATGAGAATCAACACATTTTTGCCAACGCGAAACAAGTTTATTTATGCCAGTAGCATAAAAATCCTGCATTCTGGTGGTGATGAAATCATTAAAGGTGTGTTTGGCATCGTCTTGGTTTTTGAAGCAGTTCTCACGCAGGAAGTTGTTGAGATGCTTGAAAAAGTGGTAGTCGGTAGGCGAGAGGTCTGGTGAGTATGGCAGATGAGGCAGAGTTTTGTAGCCCAATTCATTCAACTACTGCAGGGTCAGTTGTGCAATGTGTGGCTAGGCGTTGTCATGGAGAATTGGTCCTTTTCTATTGACCAATGCTGACTGTTGTTGTCGGAGTTTCTTATGCATTTCATCAATTTTCTGGCAGTACTTCTCCACCATAATGGTTTTGCCTGAATCCAAAAGCTGTGATGGATGAGACCAGCTGCAGACCACCAAACAATCACCATGACCTTCTTTTGGTACAACTTTGACTTCAGGAAGTGGTATGGAGCTTCGTCAGCATCCAACCGCTGAGCGTCGCCGGTTGTCGTAAAGAATCCACTTTCCATCACAAGTCACAATCCAGTCATTCCTAAAAGAAGGAAAGGTGATACTTCAAAATGGCGTTCAATTCGTGCGGCACCCATTTCTCAAGTATTTTTGTTTTTCCAGTCTCTTTCAAGTGGTTGGAAATTGTCGTATACGTTACGTCTAATTCAGAAGCAACATCTCGAACAGTTGTGCTTGGATTGGCTTTGACTCAGGCTCTTAGTTGATTGTTGTCAACAACTGATGGCCGACCACTACGCTTATCATCATCAAGATTCTTGTCACCACTACGAAATTTCTTGAACCACCATTGTGCTGTACATTCATTAGTGGTTCCTGGGCCAAACACATCGTTGATATTGTGTGCTGTTTCAGCAGCTTTTCAGCCTAGCTTGAACTGGAATAAGAAAATTATGTGAATTTGCTTTTTATCCATGTTGTATTCAACATTCCGGAAAAAATGGCCTAATTATTCAAAAAGAAAAAGAATAACACAATTAGATTAGAGCGAAAAACGGGCTTTAAGATGATATACAAAGTCAAAGTAATTTAACGAAAATTAATTTGAGAATACATCATTTAAAACCAAAATTTAAAAGTCCACAAGAACTTTCTTGACAACCTAATAAATAAATGAATGAATGGGGAATAGGAAGGGTGATGCCTCTTCTCTTTCTTTCTCCCTCTACCTATCTGTATATCTGTCTGACTATCTATTCATTTATCTATCTATCCATCTTCATTGTCATGGAACCCCCCCCCCAAAAAAAA
>NC_069007.1:12239380-12244123 GCF_001194135.2 Octopus bimaculoides
AGAGAGAGAGAGAGAGAGAGAGAGAGAGAGAAAGAAAGAGAGAGAGAGAGAGATAGTTGGAATTTACAAAAAACAAAAGACGAAGACAGGTGTGTAAACAACAAAAAGGTGTATTGCTTTAACACTCAGGAAGGTGAGAGAGTCTTTTACATTTCGAGCCTACGCACTTCAACAGAAAGGAACACGAGATAATAAACAGAGAGAGAATAAAAAAAGCTTTATAGATAGATAGATAGATAGATATTCACATGCATATATGTCTATATATACATTCATGCATATATATATGTACACACAGACACACATGCACATACCTATACTATATACACAACACACATGCTTACATACACCAATACATACATGTGTACATAGTATTAGAGAAAACACAATAAAATATGCCAACCAAGTCTAGAAACATATCAAAGTTAGTCGAAACGTGAAGATAACAATAAGTTAAGATGTAATATTTTCCTGGTGAAAAGTTCCTCAACTGAGAAAACGATTAAAATAGGCACCACAAAATAATGAAAACTCAAGAACATAAAAAAAAAACCACCTTCCACTTGATAGAACTGGTGACATTTTCACTGAAATATAAGAAAATTGCTCCGATTCAATAGGTTTCTTCATTCTTGTCTTGTTTCATATTAAATATTTTTGCCTCAGGGACTGGGAAAATATTAGGGTCATTTTTTTTTATGTTTTCTCTTTTTTATGTCTCCCCTCCCTCCCCGCTTTGTAATTTATTATTTTTCTAAAATTAATCATTGTCTGTTATAGTATTGATGGAAGAAATATGAAAGAATTTCTTAAAAAAAAAAATAAATTATGAAAATGTGACAAAAAAATGTACCAATCTCAGTGGATGGTTGGGGTAGGCAGAAACGGGGCCAAAAGCTGAAGAATAGAAGTAAAAATATCTCCAGCCTGTCATTCACTGTTGGAAGATGTTTGTCTGTCTTGGATTAATTTTCATCACACACACACATGTATATATATATGTATATATATATATGTGTGTGTGTGTATGTATACCTGTGTGTGTATGTATGTGAATATTTATATCTGTGTATATATCTTACTATTTTTCTTCTCACTTACTTTTCCAGTCGTCAGACTGGGGCCATACTGGGGCACCGCCTTGAAAAATTTTAGTCATAGGAATCAAGCGCAGTATTTTATTTTTTTAAGCCTAATACTTATTCTATTGATCTCTTTTGCCGAACCTCTTAGTTACAAGAACATAGATACACCAAAAACACTGATATAAAGACATTACACACACACACACACACACATATATATACACGACAGGCTTCTTTCAGTTTCCGTCTATCAAATCCACCCACTAGGCTTTGGTCGGCCCGAAGCTATAGTAGAAGACACCTGTCCAAGCTGCCACACAGTGGGACTGAATCCGGAACCATGAGGTTGGGAAGCAAGCTTTTTACTACACAGCCATGCCTACAACTATATACGTGTATATATATATACTGTTGTCTGGGAGAGTCATTTTCTTATCGTACCTTAAAATTTAACACACTCACCGTTAAAATTTCCACTTATTATTTTAGGAAAATAAAAATAATAAGTGGAAATTTTGACGGTGAGTGTGTTAAATTTTAAGGCACGATAAGAAAATGACTCTCCCCAGACACAACAGAATATGCTTCAACACACGAAATCACATAAAAATCTTGCAAATCAAATCCAAAAACGAAATATATATATATATATATATATATCTGTATGTGTGTTTGTTTGTCTCTATGTATATATTTATGTATAATGATATATACATACTCATGAACATTGCTAAATCCAAACACACCAGATGTGACCATCTCATCTGACATCAAGGAGACAGCAAACATCTTTTATTATTTATATTGTTTTAGTCTGGTGCTTTTTCTGTTAGTTTTTGTGTCCAACTGAAAAGTCAAGGGGACATAAAACAAATACATACATATGCGTGTGTGTGTGTGTGTATGAATATATGTACGTATATATACTTATATATAAAAACATTCAAAATGGGACAAGAATGCAAAACATTCAGACAGTTAGGTGATACAAAAAAGGGACAACAAAACATCCAAATAGACGATACAAAGAAAACAAGGACGGGTCATTCGGAGTTTGCTTTCCTCAGTTGAGTTCCAGATTATCTTTGCAATTTCAGCTGGTTATACTCAAGATTGCTCCAATCTGGCCAGTCCCAAGGAAAAACTAAGCTCAGAGCATTAGATTCCTTGGAAGAAAGCAGCAAATGTATACGAAAACAAGGATGGAAAAAATGGAGAAGGTTACACAAATACAATAAAAATAATAACAGGACATAACAACAGGTGTCTTTTGACTAAGGACAAATTAAATTAAGCTGGCGTGTGTGGGAATAAAGCCTTATGGCAGGGATATAAGATTTCACAGGCACAGGGAGGAATATAGATGTTGCATGGACAGTGGCTGAACCAACAAAGAAAGGTCAGGCTTGGCCGAACACTGGTCACATGGGGAGAGAAGAGAGAGAGGCAGAGGTACAGAAGAAATAAGGAGGGGCGAGAAAAAATGACAGGGACACAAAGTGAAAAGAGGCGGGAAAGTAAGCATGAAGAGAAGGCAAGGAAATGTGAGGGAGTGGGAACGAAAGAACGAAGAGTGAAATGAATGAAGTAAGCGTGAAGGGACTGATAGAAAGAAGGAAAGAATAAAAGAATAGAGTCATACAGGATTTAGATAAATATATACTTACATATAAGAGACCAAAGTGTACATACGCTGCTATATATTTATATACATATATCTATATATGCACATACATACACACACACACACATATATATATATACATATAGATGGTAGATGAAAGACAGAAGATGGAATATATGAGAATTTATTATTAATCATGACAATTATTTCGACACATCTAGCATCGATTCCCTCATGGGTGGGACACTTAGTAATTGGTTCAGGAGCATCTGGTGGTGTAGATGCTCCTGATAAATATCATCAGGTGATAAATAGACACAACTCATTAAAATAACTGTTCTGCAATGTATCTTCTCATTTCATAGAAAGAAAAGCAGCGAAACGAGAAAAATATCTTCATTTCCATAGAAGATCAAAAATAAAATCACAGATGCAAAAAAGAAATGAGCACACAATACAGCAAGAAAAGTATTAAAAATAACCGTTAACAAATATGGATGTATAAACGCCTGCCCGGCTGCATGGTGTGTACTCTCGCTCATACAAGCATCCGTGAAAATGAAAGCATATGCACACATGTGGTTTAGTGCTCTCATGATCACAAAGCAAATTAAATAGATACTTGGTGTTTATAAGAATGGAGAAGTTAAAACTAAACTTAATTCATCCATACCTTAAAGTAAATTATGTTAAACGTTACTCAAATTCATTCCCACTGCATTGTACAAAAATACATTTATACTCATGTAGGCATCTTGAGAGTCTTTTCAAAAATTCTATTAATGATCTTCTCATTGGTCCACAGAATAGACAGAGATTTCTTGGAGCAGAGACGGCATCTCTTGGAAATGATATTGTAGGGTTTTGTGTGCCTTACTATGGACCAACTTAGGCTGTACTTAATTTTATCCTCCTTCAGTCGCCATACAAAATCAGCCAAAGATGTTGAATGTCTCTTATTGATTGCTTTAAAACTGCTGATATAGTTACGGTAACGATTCTAAATGAATCAGCTGTCCGCCCAATGTAAACATACAGCCCTCCCCTTGTGTGCATGGTACATTTATATACAAGATTTGTACTGATACAAAGGTTCATCAATGGGCATTTTTATTTTTCTCTGCATGAGAATATTTATCATATTCATTTGTATATAAGGCAGTTCTGATTCCATTTTCCAATGTTGTTACTATGTTAGCTGTATCATAAGCATTTCTACTATTACAATTTGGTTGGAATTGGTATTTTTCAGTGTAGTTTACAACTCCTTTGTTAGTATTTAGATGCATATATTTGCTAGATCCAGTAGGTGGGTTATTGAACCTTTGTCGCATTTTATATATATAAACTTAAACCATTCTATGACTTCAAAGCTGTACTTTCATAAAGTCATGTCTGAAGATTGTGTCAGTTTGTGTATGATTTTGTTGCAGATTTAAAACTTAGCTGACAGGCTCGATTCAAAGTTTGATTTATGGTCATTGAAGGTTACATGAGGAGTTCTGTGTAGTTATTCACGTGGAGTTTGTCATCATCATCGTTTTAACGTCCACTTTTCCATGCTCTCATAGGTCACAAAGAATATGTTGAGGCAGATTTTCTATAGCCAGATACACTTCCTGTCAGCCAAGAAAGGTAACATTTCACTATGACTAGACATGTTTTCACAGAAGATTGTAAACAAAAGACACCACCTGCTTAATGGTGACACTTGTTTAGTTTACATCTATCATGGAATGTCATAGCGAGGAGGCAGTAACACAAACACACACACACACACACACACACACACATACATGCACACATATATATACACAAGCATACACGCACATGCACACACACATATATATACACACACATATGCACACATGCACACATATGCGCGCATATATATATACACAGACACATACACACAAGTACACGTATATATATATATATATATATATATATATATATATATACATACACACACACACACACACACACACACAACTGGCTTCCATACAGTTTCCATCTGCCAAATTCACCCAGAAG
>NC_069007.1:12244133-12247706 GCF_001194135.2 Octopus bimaculoides
GAGGTTGGAAAGCAAACTTCTTACCACAATATTTTCTTTTTTTTTTTTTTTTTTTTCCCCCTTTTGAATGGATTCCATTCACCACTTTACATTCATTTCCTTGTATTTGCTGGTGACCACATTAGAGACGAGACTTTGAAATGTATTTTGGTTAATTCAATAAAACTATTTCCTTTTATCTGATTGGAGGAATAATTTGTCCAGATTCGAAATTTCTTTATGTTGTTATTCATTGATGGTTGAAAGTTGTTGTGAATCCTGTGAACTTTATAGGATTTATTTTTCTTTTCTTTTTGGTTCAGATCTTCAAATGGTATTAGATACAGTTTTCTCGTAGAGCTCTTTGGTTTATCAAAATATATTTGCCATCATCAAATACACTTAATAGAATCAGTCTCTCTTGCATCCCGTATTTAAAGTAGAACCTTCCAGAAGTCATTAGGATTTTTTTTTTGTTGCTGTATCAGTGTTTTAATTTGGTCCTTATGTTAAGGGATTAAACAGAGAGAAGTATAATTATAGTAAGCCACCCAATTAAATGACAAGGAAAACCACAAATTTAAAGCACTCAATACATACAGTTTGGGTGGTGTTCTTTAAACTGTGGCTCTCCCAGGCTTTAAATTGCCACCTCATATATATCTTTTGCTGGTTTCAATCATTAGATTGCAGCCATGCTGGGACGCCACCTAGAAGAATTTTTAGTTCAATGAATTGACACCCCCAGTACTGTATTATTTTACTAAGCCTGGTATTTATTCTATCGGTCTCTTTTGTTGAACCACTAAGTTATGGGGACGTTAACACACCAACACTGGCTGTGAAGTGGTGGTGGGGGACAACAAACACACACACAAAAGGGTATAATATGTCTATGTAGAGCAAATGTAGACTGAGATACAAGGGTCCCAGACGGACAGACAGAATTTCACATTTATTAATATAGATAAATGATAATAACTACAACAACAACATTGGTAGCAGCAGCAGCAGTGAATAGATTGAACCAAACATGGCCGTTGCTAATTGAATCTGTAAACTAGCTTTAGGTATAATGAAATACAATATTGAGTTATAGAAAGAGTCAACATTAAACTGGTCAAGCAAGCATACACGCTGTCTTTTCAGATGTTTATTTTAGTGAAGATAACCTGTTATAGAAATATTAGAAGCAGAAACAGAATATACGATCAGTGGATGGAGTAGTTCTCTTGCATGTAATGCTGCAGGCGAGGAGAAAAGGTTCCGTTAAGATTGATGCAAGAATTTTGGCTTTTTTTTTCATTTTGCTTTTTTCATTTTTTTTTTTTTTTTGCCTGGAATTCCAGCTTCTCGTGTCTGTATGGTTTTGAATAGAGATGGAAGAGTCAGAGGAGCCAATGTGGTACATCATCTTCTCTTGCTGCCCCAGGAAACTAATCAATCATAGCATTCATGATGTGTGCCTGTGTATGTAAATGCGTGTACTTATGTGTATATATGTATAATGTGTGTATGTTTATATACATACACACACGCACACACACATATATACACACACAGACACACATATACACACACATATATATATATATACATGCATATATATGTATATATATATGTACATATATATATGCATACATATGTGTGTGTGTGTGCATATATACATACACATATGTGTGCACCCCCCCCACACACACACATATATATATATACATATATATATGCACACCCACATAGGTGTGGGTGTGTTTAATTTCATGTGTACTTGACGCTTGATGCTCTGCATGTGCCTCTCTGCTTTTGTTCCGGTTGGTGTCACACATTCATTTGCACGTATAAGCATTGTTAAAAGATTAAAAGATTAATGATATTTCTCTAACACACACACACACACATACACACATTGTTCTCCTCTTGTTTTACCCAATTATTTAACACCTCACACACCTGCTACCACTCCTAATCAATGCACTGTCATATCTTATTTCTTTACTGCTCACAAGGGGCTACACACAGAGGGGCAAACAAGGACAGACAAAGGGACTAAGTTGATTATATCGACCCCAGTACATAACTGGTACTTAATTTAACGACCTCGAAAGGATGAAAGGCAAAGTCGACCTCGGCTTAATTTGAACTCAGAACGTAGCGGCAGACGAAATACTGCTAAGCATTTCGCCCGGTGTGCTAACGATTCTGTACTCTCATATCTACCGTTGTTGTTGTTGGCACTCCGTCGCTTACGACGTCGAGGGTTCCAGTTGATCCGATCAACGGAACAGCCTGCTCGTAAAATTAACGTGCAAGTGGCTGAGCACTCCACAGACACGTGTACCCTTAATGTAGTTCTCGGGGATATTCAGCGTGACACAGTGTAACAAGGCTTACCCTTTGAATTACAGGTACAACAGAAACAGGAAGTAAGACTAAGAGAAAGTTGTGGTGGAAGAATACAGCAGGATTCACCACCATCCCCTGCCGGAGCCTTGTGGAGCTTTTTTAGGTGTTTTCACTCAATAAACACTCACAATGCCCGGTCTGGGTATCGAAACCGCAATCCTATGACCGCGAGTCCGCTGCCCTAACCACTGGGTCATTGCGTTTCCACATCTACCGTCACACTCCACGCAACATAACCCCCTTGCGCCACTCTTATACATAACCCCCTTGAGCCACTTTTATCTATTTTACCATCACTTGCTGTAGTCAACTTTACCCCATCCCCATCTCTAGCCATTTTTTCCCGATACTCTTATGAAGTTTCCTACTCTATACCCTCCACCCCTGCAATCTTCTCTATCTTGAGATGCTCCAGCTTTCCACCCAACACTTTTATCTTCTTTCCAATTTTCCACTGTTTTCCCACCCTGATATGATGCAAGATGGCCTTGTACCTCTATTTCAATACATCCGGACTTTCCCTTCTTTCGTACTTTAGCCTTTCAATACTTGATATAGAACCACTGTCCATGAAATACTAATCCCCACCACGACCACCTCACTCCATTTAGACAAGGAATCTTTTCTCTTTATATTTTCTTTTCTCCCCCATTTTCCTTTCTTCCTGTTTCTTTCTTTTCTTGCCTTGCAATTTACCTGGCAACCCCACTAGTGCTGGTGCCATATAAAAAGCACCCAGTACACATTGTAAAGTGGTTGGTGGTAGGAAGGGAACCTAGCCATAAAAACCAAGCCACAAAAAGCATTGAAGCTCGACGCAACCCTACAGCTCACTGGATCCTGCCAAATTATCCAAACCATGCCAGTACAGAAGAATATTGTTAAGTGATGATGTTTTGGATATCTCCTTCAGAACATTACTGCTTAATGATTGATTAAAGACACTTCTAGTCACAACTCCAGCATGGCCATAGTTCAATGACTTAAATAAATAAAAGAATATATATATATATATATATATATATATTAATGGAAGTAGCTATTGCAAGATAGATCTGCATCGCAGAGAGAACCAATAATATATACATACATGCATTTGTAATGTATACATATAAATACATCCGCTCATTCATATATATATACCTACATGCATAAATATACACACACCACACACACACACACACACACATA
>NC_069007.1:12248179-12249424 GCF_001194135.2 Octopus bimaculoides
ATAATTATGCTTATAATTATAAACCTAGTATGTATATATATATATATATATATATATATATATATATATATATATATACTAGGTTTGATCAATAAGTATCCGGACTGTTGCCATAATAACAACAAATCTAAAACAAGCACAGAGAGGGAAGCTGCTTGACCTCTACTGTGCTTGTACACTAAGTTTTAATGTTCTAGGTCACCTCCACTGTTTACAGTTGTGCTTTGAAGTAATGTGTGTAACGTGTGATCGTTGTATTGACCATGACAGAGAAAGTTGTCAAGGCGATACCTGCTCAGAGGCCTACACAAAGTTGCAGAAGGTGTATAGAGAGGAGTGTATGAGCTGCACGCAATGTATGAGTGGGTTCAAACGTTTCCAACATCACCGAAAAAATGTTGATATTAATGAACGTTCTGGGAGAGCTGCAACCAGCAGAACTGAGAAAAACATTGCAGCTATGAAGGGAAATCATTGAGTCACCATCCGGGACTTATCAGAGGATGTGCAGATTAGTTACAGTTCAGTTCAGTTCATCATCGCTGAAGATTTGGGTCTGAGACACGGGTCTGCCAAGTTTGTGCCTGAACTGCTTTCAGCTGACCAAAAAGACATTCAGGGTTTCAGTTGTACAAATTTTCCTTGATTGTGTTGAGAGCGATGGAAACTTTTTGGGAACTTTGCATAAACCTCTGAGCAGGTATCACCAAGCTTTTGGCAGAAATTTGACGCAGATTCTCTTATCAACTTTCTCTGTTATAGTCAATGCAACGAACACACCCTACACATGTTACTTCCAAGCACTGCTGTAAAAAGCAGAAATGAACTAGAATGTTAAAATTTGGTGCACATGCACAGCAGAGTTGAAGGTCAACTCTGTGCTAAACGGTTTCACTCTGCATGCCTTAGCTTCATTTCATTACTATGGCAACAGTCTGGATACTTATTAATCAAACCATATATATAATATATAAATATATATATATATCAGGGACGTGCCACCTGGGTAGGCAAGGTAGGCAGTGCCGACCCTGAATGTAATCGATAGTAACATGAAATAGATCGACAGTACACACACACATACATATACATACACATATACATGCACACACAGAAATATATATATATACATATGCATTCATACATAAACATATACACACAAATATTGTCATTCACACAGACAGACACACACATACATACACACTCACACATATATATATATATATATATATATATATATATATA
>NC_069007.1:12249496-12251996 GCF_001194135.2 Octopus bimaculoides
ATATATATGTATGTGTTGTGTTGCTGAAAATAGATGAGAGTGTATGGAGCAACGTCTGTGAATTAATTCCTTTATCTTTCTACTGTCTTTAATGATTGCTTGCGAACAACACTTGAAAGAATATTTCAATGAACCAACGACAATCATACCAATAAACTCGCAGACAGAAAGAAAAACATTTTTTTTTCTCATTTTATTATTATTGTTGTTGTTGTTGTTGTTCAAGAAATGTAACAGAAACATTTCGCCTGACAAATACACAAAACTGTGCAGACGTCAGCATATCTCATGTTTTATGTAGATTTTATTATAATTTGGTGCTGGATTTTTTTTTGTGTGAATATCTTTGGTGATTTTTGACACATATACATACAGACTAATAGGTGTGTGTGTGTGTCTTGATGACATATAATTGTTGTAAATGAGGGTCATACATTTCCAATATTCTGTGTAAAATATGTCTGGTCATAGGGAAATATGACCTTGCTTGGAAACAGGTGAGAGTTGGTGACAGGAAGAACATCCAGCTGTAGAAAATCTGTCTCACTAAACTCTGTCTGTCTCATCCCATGCATGGCAGAGCGCACATTAGAACAATGATGGTGGTATTATGATGATAATGATGATGTGTGTGTCTGTATGAATGTTTATACATATATTTAGGTGTAGGTGGGGCTGTGTGGTAAGAAGCTTGTTTCCCAACCATGAGGTTCCGGGTTCAGTCCCACTGCATGGCACCTTAGGTAAGTGTCTTTCTATTATAGCCTCGGTCCAACCAAATCTTTGTGAGTGGATTTGGTAGACTGAGTGGATTTGGAAACTGAAAGAAGCCTGTCAAGTGTGTGTGTGCGTGTGTGTATATATATATATAATATATATACACACATATGTGTATGTATGTGTGTGTCTGTGTTTGTCCCCTCACCATCACCTGACAACCGATGTTGGTGTGTTTACGTCCCCATAACTTAGCAGTCCAGCAAAAGAAACCAACAGAATAAGTACTAGGATTGCAAAGAATAAGTCCTGGGGTTGATTTGTTTGAGTAAAGGTGGTGCTCCAGCATGGCCACAGTCAAATAAAAGAGTAAAAGAATAAAGAATAATAAAATCTATCCAAACTATGCAAGAACGGAAAAATAGACATTAAAACGATGACGATGTTTATATGAAGAGACCCCATTCAGTCATGAATGACCATGGGATTGCCCCAAGGAAGTTACCCTCCGAGGCACAAGTCCGGGCAAGGTTGTTTGTGGAAGACCAGCAGTCACCTATGCATACCGGCCTCCAAGGGAAAAGCAAAAGGGGCCGATACAGCTTGGCACCAGTGATGCCTCAACTCATTTCTACAGCTGAGCACACTGGAGCAATGTGAAATAAAGTGTCTTGCTCAAAAACACAACACGCAGCCCGTTCCGGGAATCGAACTCACAACCTCACGATCGTAAGCTTGACACTCTAACCACTGATCCATGCACCTTCACGGTGTTTATATACACATATATATATATATTCACTACTTTCACAGATTCCCATGTCTCTCTCTCGCCATCCAATTCCATTATTGCGAATTTGAATTGGGAGCTTGAATCACAGGGAATCTTTCATTAGCTGATTACACAAACATGGACACCATCTGTCTGGTTGCTTTGTAGTTTCACTCTTGAAAGAGCTTGGTGATTCTGATCATTGATCTTCTAGGATTCCTCCACTCAGCATCAATATAAGAAGAAGCATTAGTCCTGTTGAGCTCTTCTACTACCTCTTTACAATCAGCCATGCTACTGTCCCATGATTTTGCTGTGTCCTTGGCAGAGTGGCTGAGTGGGTGCTATGCCTTGCCAAAGAGCTGTTCGTAACTTTGCAGGGCATGTTCATCACTTGAATACTCCCATACCCAAATACATACACACGCACTCACATATATATATATGAGAGAAAGTAAATGAAATTTTCTTTGCATATGTGTGTGTCTATTTATGTGTGTTTCTGATGAATTTCAGCACCTGACACACCTTCCGACCAGAGAAATCCGATCACTACTTTTTGTTTTCCTTTAGTGCTCATTGCTAGTGGAGCAGCCATGCTCATACTATAAAGCCAGAAAGAAAAATGGCATGATCAGGCTCAAACTTCAGTCACATGACCACAATGCTACCAACTATAAGCACACATGCATAGAAGGTAGTGTGACAATAATAAAGATATGTTATGGTGAAAGTGCAGATAACTTTTGACTTGCCCTCGTATAACCAGAAAAGATAGAAATAGCCTTGGGTGTTCCCTTATAATCATCATTTGCAGCAATCTACATGGTCAGAATGAAAAACAAAGCGATAACAAGAAATAAACAAACGATATACCAGGCAATAACGATATGATATACGATAAAGGTGTGATATATCAGGCAATAAAGATGTGATACTTCAGGCAATAAAAATACGATATATATATATTTAACAGTATACGAATATATGATATACAACAAAGCAATGGAT
>NC_069007.1:12253579-12255408 GCF_001194135.2 Octopus bimaculoides
AGGGTATCTAAGAGATACCGTCACGCTGAAAAATAGCAGTCAAATTTTAACTCTATACCACATATCTCTTAGATACCCTAAATTATAATTTTAAATAATTGTTACCTTTGATGGTTTTTATTCCCATGCTGGCCACTTGATAAGATCAGTATTTTTATATATTGATCTTATCCTTATATATATATATATATATATATATATATATAAGTCAATTTAGATGATAGACACAAATATATGCATATATTTATATTTGTTAAGTTGACAAACATAAATATATATATATACATGTACATTTATTTAGATGACAGACATAAATATATACATATATTTACATGGAGTCAGTGAGTATCCACAAATACGCAATGTCAAACTACTGGATTTCCTTAGAAGAGCATTTAAATTTAGGTTTCCCTTTCCAAATGGAGCTGTGGAGAACCAGAATACTGAGGCTAAAACAAATATTAAGGATTTTCAAACAAAACAGACCAGCTCATAGAACAACACAAGCACAAACATAATGCTTGAATATAATGCAGCTAATACACCAGACACTACACCTGTTAAAATACACTGACTAATCATAAGTGTTTTATATGAATTTATCAGATCCTTACTAACTATAAAGTGCATGGATACATTATCAATACCATCATTAAATACAGCATTAAATGCATTATAAGCCGTAAATTCACAGTAGAAATATATTGCAAAAAATACAAAGTTATATAAAACCTTCCTAAAACAATAACGAACCACAAGCATAGGAGCTAATGAGCAAACTATTAATGACTGGTGGGACTTATAAATTTGATTATAAATGTGATAGCTGTAAATTTTATGACTCCAACAGTTATATTGGTCATATAAGAATAACACTGTCTTGTCAACGTACCATGCATTTACAACGGTGAGTGATTGCACTGCATCGTACTACACAACATAAAATTAGGAAAACATTAGTAGACAACATATTGATATTTTACTAAAGTAGAGGATTAATAATGGGAACAGTATTCATAAAACCAGCACAATGTTCAAATAAATATGCAGACAATATAGATAAATCACACCTTGGATGACGATACATAAACATAACACAGTTAAAACATTCAAACTTTGGTGGTAACATCTACATAAACAACATCAGCTCTAGCGTACTTTAAGGTGACAACAAAAGATCTAAACAATATCACTTCATCCTGAAGGTAAGACAAAGCAAACTTTAGAAACATTGAGGATAAGTCTTGAAATTTTACTGCAAGAAATTTATAGGAAAATATTGATTTAAAGAAGATAAAACTAGAACATGGCTGTATTTGCAATATGAAATGTTTAAAGAAAAGCTGTTTCCCTTATGTGTGTTTGTGTCCCTCTCTCTATATATATATATGTCTATGTCTCTGTCTATCCATATATATATATATACACACATTTAACTCAATAACTCGACTGTGTCAGTAACGAATGACCATGGGTGCACCTAAGAGGTTCCCCTCCAGGATACAAGTCTGGGCGGAAAGTCGCCTCACTGCCAAATGCACAACCTAGGGTTGTTTTTATGGGAGACCAGCAGTTGTCCATGCATACCAGCCTCCCCTCTCCACACCACTGATGTTATCCAAGGGAAAGGCAAAAGGGGCCGATACAGCTTGGCACCAGTGACATCACAATGTGAAATAAAGTGTCTTACTCAAGAACACAACGCACAGCCTGGTCCGAGAATCGAACTCACAACCTCACAGTCATAAGCTCAACACTCTAACGATTGAGCCATGCACCTTCGCACATAAATATATATATATATATATATATATATGTATATATATATA
>NC_069007.1:12255467-12257852 GCF_001194135.2 Octopus bimaculoides
GAGAGAGAGAGAGAGAGAGAGAGAGAGAGAGAGAGAGGTGCAGGTGTAGCTGTGTGATACGAAATTTGCTCCCCAACCACATGCTTCTGGCATCTTCAGCAAGTGTTTTCTACTATAGTCGTAGGTCGACCAAAGCCTTGTGAGTGGATTTGACAGACAGAAACTGAAAGAAGCCCATTGTGTATACATTTGCGTGTGTGTGTGTTTGTTCCCCTACCACCATTTGACAATCACTGTTCATGTGTATATATACCCATAACTTAACAGTTCAGCAAATTGGACTGATACGCTAAGTACCAAACTTTAAAACAAAAGGACATCCTGGGGTTGATTCATTCGACTAAAAATTCTTCAAGGTGATGCTCCTGCATGGCCACAGTCTAATGACTGAAACAAGTAAAAAAGATAAAGAGACTTACACCACTGTTACTTAAATATTGGCGTCAGCTTGACCAATCAGGTGGTATAATCTTCTCTCATATAAAATATTCCTTTATCCAAGATGGTATTATGACCCCAGCATTTCATTGGCTGTCAGAAATCATGTGAATAACTCAGTGGGGTGGGGGTCGATTCTTAACTTTGAAAAGACATTCTTTTTAAAGAGAGTCGACTTTTGGGCTTGTTGAAACTCTGGTAAAAAAAAAAAGTTTTGATACCTTTAATAGCAAAAATAAGTCAAAGAGAATAGAATACTCAGAGTTTTTTTCCAGTTGATTCCAATAAACAATACCTGTTCTCATGCTATTATTCTATATATTAGTGACAGCATTAATACTGAGGGGGAATATTTATCCTCATTTAAGTATGGGTGCTGTGTTAGAACAAACTATACTGAGGCAGATGCCATGAGAGAAACCCTTATGTTGGCCTTTTGGTGCAAAATGGACTCTTGTTTATATCATTAGTGGGGTGATAAATCCCTACTACTTCCAGTGCCAAGACCACTAGATCATGTGGTTTCAGCCTTGTTTAGTCTTGTCAATGATGGACGCTTGACCGCTAGACACAGCAGCAATTCATCTCCTACCAGCTATATATGGACTGCCAGTGCCAGAACAAGTGCTCAGCTTGCTGTTATTTACTTCCATCAAAGGCAACGAGCTGGCAGAATCCTTAGCACATTTGGACAAAATGCTAAGTAGCATTTCGTCTGTCTTTACGTTCTGAGTTCAAATTCTGCCAGGATCAACTTGGCCCGCTAGCCTTTCGGGGTTGATAAATTAAGCACTAGTTGATTACTGGAGTTGATGTAATTGACTTAACCCCTGCCCACAAAAATTTCAAGCCTTGTGCTTGTAGTAGATAGGATTATTTAATTCTATCAAGCTGACAGAATCGTTAGTATTCCAGGCAAATTGCTTAGCAGTATTTCGTCAACCATTATGTTCTGAATTCAAATTCCGCCAAGGTTGACTTTGCCATTTATCCTTTCAGGGTCAATAAAATAAGTACCAGTTACCCACTGGGGTCAATGTAATCAACTAGCTCCCTCTCCCAAAATTTCAAGTCTTGTGCCTATAACAGAAAGGATTACTTTATCCCATAAATGTCTTCTGACGTGCCTCAGTTCTCATAATACTTTTGCTTCATATGGTAACACCACTATAGCCCACAACAATATAGTAAATAATATCATGCAGTGGTATACAACAGAAGAATGAGGACACAGGGATCTGTGGATTTGAATATTTCAAGGATCCAAGAGTTGAACCTACAGAGATTATTGCTGGCAATTACAGTGAAGTCATTGATATTATCCAATGCTACGAGAAGTTCTCATGAGGGAAAACACTATGGTCATCAAAGCATGTCATCTGTTCCAAATTAATCAGCTCAAATACTCCCATCGTTTACCAGTTTAATATTTCATTTGTCCCTGTTATATCCTGCAAGTCATGTCCCTTTCTTCTGAAGCTTAATGTCTGTGAAAATGTTTAGGTTGCTGCATGTTTGTTAAGTGGCAGATGCAAACTGTGAATAGAGGTTGACACAATGCAGAACGTTGGGAAACACAGTTGAGGAATATTGCTGGGCCTCAGTGGATTCCATTGACCACAACATAATAGATTCTGATGTTTACCAGCAAACACTTAATCCAGTTTATAGCAGAGTTTTTCTATGGATATATATATGTGTGCGTGTATGAGTATGCATATATATATATATATCTATATGTGTATATATGTGTGTGTGAGTGTGTTTATATATATATATATATATATATATATATATATATATAATATGTATAGAGTGCTGGGTGTGTTGTACAGAAATTGAATATTGAGAAAAAATATATATATATAATTAATCAAAGGACATACTAAGTATGTCTACCTGCTGGAAATAACAGTCAAAACTCTTATTTAAATCACCAAAATACAC
>NC_069007.1:12257862-12258301 GCF_001194135.2 Octopus bimaculoides
ATATAATTAATCAAAGGACATACTAAGTATGTCTACCTGCTGGAAATAACAGTCAAAACTCTTATTTAAATCACCAAAATACACTGATAATAACTACAGAAATCAATCGTCCAAAGGCAAATGGGTTAAGACAATTTCCCAGCATACATTCAAGTATTTGGACTCACATGGACCGGTTTCTGGACTGGCATAATAGCTTCACCTTCCTCAGCACATATTATCATGATAGAAAGCCCCAACACATCTTGCTGAAGTTTGCATTTCAATTGGTTCATTTTGTGCCGAAATCTTGGCAGCCACCAGTGTGAAAATAATTTCAATGTGGAGCAACTAATTCACGAGAAAAATGATTCACGGAAAAATAATTTGCAAAGATATCATTTACTCTATCATTGTTACACTAGATAATGATACAGTCAATGATATCTTCACAAATTAT
>NC_069007.1:12258418-12260918 GCF_001194135.2 Octopus bimaculoides
TTCGTTTATATTTATATAAGGGGCATTATTACAGAAAAATAATAACGCCACACAGTGAACTTCTCAAAATAACCACATTTAGTACCTAATGCGAGGAAAAACAACCAACAGAAGACGACCAATTGAATTTATTTATCATATATATATATATATATATATATATTGTTGCTATTATGTTAAACTGTCATATGTCCAAATTTGGCCAAATGAGTTTTCTTCAATAGTTAATTTTGTTTGCAATAGCCCATTCTTTTGGTTAAACTATCATATCTTCAGCTGCTTCAGATGCCAAGATATGAAAATTGTCAAAATTTAGTACGTTTTAGAATTTTTCAAAAATGTAGTAAGCCACACATACAACATTTTTGCAAAAATATTTGACTGAAAATATCGTACAAGCATGGAGTTAGGATTATATGCACTGAATAAAGTATTATTGTTACACTGAAACTGTTGCTAATGTAAAAAGAAATGGAAAGGTGAAACTATTTTTTCATTTTCTGAAAAGCAACGTTTTGGACTTACGACACTTTTGCTTATAAGCAATGATGTATATCCGGCTCCATGTCTGTTTTGGCATGGTTTCTATGGCTGGATGCTCTTCCTAATGCCAACCACTTTACAGAGTGTGCTGGGTGGTTTTACACGGCACTGGCACAGGTGCTTTTTATGTGGCACCAGCAGCTATGAGCCCATGAGAATAGAGATGCTCAACTGGAGAAGGTTGAAGGGATGAGCCTGTATGCAAGGGCAGCCACGCTTTTACTTAGCTTGGTGTGTCTTTTCAAGCACAGGAAATCACCAGGAGTTTCAGATCCCTGTCATCCCCTCTGTGAGTCAGAGAGAGAGAGAGAAACAGAGAGAGATGCAATGTATATACACTCATACACAAACGTTTAACCAAGATGCTACATAAAACAGACTATGAAACCTAGTGCAACCCCTGGTCTTATCAGCTCCTGTCAAACCAGCCAATCCATGCCAGCATGGACAACAGACATTAAATGTTGATAATGATGATTATATCTGTATGTATATATATTTATATACATACATATTCACACACATGTATACATAGAAATGCAGACATATTTTGTATGTATGCGAACATGCACACTAACGCACACTGACACGCAACTGCCAGCACCACCAACACCACTGCTGTCTGAATTGATCCATAGTAAAGAACTGAGTGATTACATAACACCACCAGACATCCACCACTCTTACTACTACCGCCCATACTAGAATCTTAACTAATCCTTAATTAAGAGCTAAGTGAGGAACTATGTAACACACATCAGTGGATGAATGCAGTCAAGTGTGAATCATCTTACGGTCTAGTGGACTGTCTTGGCGGAGGTGGTGAGGAGGATGTGTCTGGATGGTGTACATGGTCTGTATGATTGGATGATAGTGGTGGTGGTGGTGGTGGGTTATAGAATGGATAATTATGGTCATGGTGGAATTTAAATATATATGCACGTGTATGCGTAAAGATATATATATATACACACACACAGACACGTAAATATATATACATACATATATATATATATACATACACACACACACACACACACACACACACACACACACACACACACACACATATATATACAGAGAGAGAGGTGCAGTCGGTGCAGGCATGGCTGTGTGGTTATGAAGCTAATCTGGCAACCATGTGGTTTGGGGTTCAGTCCCACTGCACAGCACCTTGAACAAGTGTTTTTTGTTATATCTCCAAGGTGACCAATGCCTTCTGAGTGAATTTGATATGTATATATAAATCAAATCAAAATCGCTGACATGGCCGATGACAGTACTGCCTGATTGGCACTCGTGCCAGTGGAATGTTAAAAGCACATCCAAGCAAGATCGTTGCCAGACTTTGTGAGCACCCTGTATAAATAAGACCTAAATGGAATGATTTGTGAAACTAAAAGACTTATATTCCATTGTCTTTCCGAAACCCATGTAACATGTTCCTTGTCGTAGTTGTAAAAACCATTAACTCCCGACCCATGCCAGTCACTACCTTCAGCAGGTGATAGAAATACTTAGACAGAGGAAGTTAGAGATTTTATATAAACTGCTGTGCCACAAAATGTTACCAGAATTTATAACAATCAGGAGGTGAGAGAACATTAATTTCCAAACTAACCTCGGAATGTGTAAAATTTTATAGTAAAACATTATGAAGTGTAGGAAATTTGGCAATAAAATTGGATAAGTGGCATTTATTGCAATACCAAGATAAATACTTTTGGAATGTAATGAGCTTCTTGGTGTTTTTTTCTTTTCCTTTTGGAATTAACAGCATTTTGACTGTCTGGTTAAATCGCTTGGTTCCTGTTTGTGGCCTTGTTATGCTTGCTGGGTCAGTAATTATCTCTAACAAGCCATTCTATCACCTGTTGAGGACAACTTCACAACGAACCATGGGTTTATGCTTTTACTGGCACTAAACATATAGTTTCTGTCTAGGGATGATATATAT
>NC_069007.1:12262674-12264171 GCF_001194135.2 Octopus bimaculoides
ATATATATATATATATATATATACAATATAAATAATGTGCCAGTGGCACGTAAAATACACCATTTTGAGCGTGGCCATTGCCAGTACCACCTGACTGGCCTTCGTGCGGGTGGCACGTAAAAGCACCCATTACACTCTCTGAGTGGTTGGCATTAGGAAGGGCGTCCAACTGTAGAAACTATGCCAAATCAGATTGGATCCTGGTGTAGCCATCTGGTTCACCAGTCCTCAGTCAAATTGTCCAACCCATGCTAGCATGGAAAGCGGACGTTAAACGATGATGATGATGATTATTATATACATATGTGTGTGTGTATATATATATATATATATATATATATATATATATATATATATATATATATATGGGCCTCACCGAGGCAATGACTAGTGACCAAGACCTTTGGAGATATGCTCTGCTTGAGAAGACCCAACGAGCCAAGTGAGACCATAACCATGGCCTATGCCAGTGGTATATAACCAGCCCACTTATGAGTACCCTTCATTCATTGGACAATAAGCTTTGCTTGTGAAGACTGTTGAGGCAAGTGAAATCAGAATCGCTGACATGGCTGATGACAGTACTGCCTGATTGGAAATCAGCCCAGGGCTATAATAGAAGACACTTGCACTACTTGCTACACAGTGGGATTGAACCCAAAACCACATGGTTACAAAACAAGCTTTTTAACCACACAGCCAGGCTTTACCAAAAAAAAAAAAATAAATAGAAAGCAAATAAAAAGCAAAAAAAAAATTTCTCATTCAATTATTTCTACAAAGAATTTATCAATACATCACTTTAGGTACTGCATTTTTTGGATATTTATTACCAAATTTCCAAAATTTGAACTATTTTATGATGAAGTTTTACATGAAGAATGGTTGTTATTTAAATTAATATTATTTTAGTTACCGATTCTATACCCTCGTTCCAGTTTGTTGCATAGCAGCAGGTATAAATAAAATCACGTTTCTCTGGCCAATGTTTCTATCAACCACTGAAAACGGTGATATATAGTGCTATAGTTTTATGCTTTCACAGACATCAGATACATGATTCATGTCTGGGAAAAATAATAGAATATTTATATATACATTTTAATTTTATTTTCTACATCTTTGTGGCATGTTCATGTGTCGTTTCATTTAAACCATATCTAAGTTTTATTAAATAGAAATCTGCAAACACATACAAACACACAGAAGAGTGGCTGTGTGGTAAGTAGCTTGCTTACCAACCACATGGTTCCATGTTCGGTTCAACTGCATGGCACCTTGGGCAAGTGTCTTCTACTATAGCCTTGCACCAACCGAAGCCTTGTGAGTGGATTTGGTAGACGGAAACTGAAAGAAGCTCATCGTATATTGAGTTGGTGCATAATTATTGTGGCTTTTTTTCAACAACTTTTATTCAACAAAAACACTAACAATATTTAGCAAAAGGATCTTTAAATGACGGTCTGACTGTCTGCCAAGCAAATGGGAAGCAGTAAT
>NC_069007.1:12264808-12272026 GCF_001194135.2 Octopus bimaculoides
TGTTTAAAAACTTAATATCCAATATTATTTCTATTCTAGGCACACAACCATGAAAATTGTGGAGGAAGGGGGCTTGTCAATTACATCGACTCCAGTGCATAACTGGTACTTATTTCATTGACCCTGAAAGGTTGAAAGGCAAAGTTGGCCTCGGCAGAATTTGACACTTAATATCCAATATCAGCAACAGAATATGTAACTTTTTTCTAAAGATAGTTTTGATAAGGTAGCCCCCTACTACAACAGTACCCTAGCAAACAGTGGCTTTAAAGACAAATTATTTTACAACCCCCCATCTAGTAATAATACCAATAATAAAAATTGACCTAGGAGAATAATTTAGTTTTTCCCACTCCTCACTAAATGTTAAAACCAACATTGATAAAAGATTCTTGTTCTTCTTAAATAAACATTTCCCCATAAACCACAAATACAGAAAAATATTTAATAGATGCTCAATTAAATCATCATATACATGCTACCCCAATATAAAGAGCATCATTACATGCACACGGTACTAAAAGCCTATTCCCAGTTGTAACTGTTGAAACCCTGGAACTTGTCCACTTTGACAAGGAATGCATGATTAAATCCATCATATATGAGGCAGAAGTTCCAGCAACACTAGATAATAACATAACCGAAAAGAAGAGTTGCATCAGTTTATATGAAGGCGTTATGACGGGGGTCTACACGTCTGGTGTAAAATGATGTTACACAAATAAATAGTTGTGGTTATCTAAAAATAATCTTTTGCAGCAATATATGTTAACACAGAACACATTCTGTACTACTCGAACATAGAGACAATACTCAGTATACACTGTTCAACTGCCGATTGTTAAACCAACACATGTTGAACTAACATGGTAACCCAACACAGTTTCCATCTACCAGTGAAATTTGAACTCAGAACGTAAAGACAGACGAAATACCACTAAGCATTTTACCCAGCGTGCTAATGTCTCTGCCAGCTCACCATCTTGATATATATATATGCGTACACAATGGGCTTCTTTCAGTTTCCCTCTACCAATTCCACTCTCAAGGTCTTAGTTAGCCCAGGCTGTAGCAAAAAGCTGTTGCCTAAAGTGCTACAACTGGGACTGAACCACAACTACATGCTCATTTATACTTATACACACAAACCTAGGTGAGTCATTATTTATCAGCAACACACTTCAGATTGTGGTTCATTTTTATCATTTTTGGTGGCTAAATTAGTCGTACAAACATCACAAGATGTGATCTCCCCTAATAGTCACTTTGGTGTACAGTTAGAAAAGACACGCATATACACACGTAGAATACGCATGTAGGTGTGTGTTGGTTATGTGCGACTACTGCACCTAGTACTACTACTGCTGCTGCTGTTAATACTACGACTACTACTACTACTACTATAATATGAAATGCTAACACAGAGAAAGTGTGATGGACCTGTTGATATTTACATGATGAAATCAGATGAAGAAAAATTGCACACACACATGCACATGCTCACACACATATATGCAAGCATACAGTACAAACACGGATGAATATATACACACATACACACACTGGATAAAGAAAGAAAAGTCTGTGTGTGTGTCCCTGTTTGTACACATGAGTGTGTATGTGTGTGTGTGTGTGTGTCCCTGTTTGTGCACATGACTGTGTGTGTGTACCCCTGTTTGTACACATGCATGTGTGTGTCTGTTTGTACATATGAGTGTGTATGTATGTATGTGTGTATGCTTGTATGTATGCATGTATGCCTGTATGTATGTGTGCTTATAATTTTCTATCTTTGCTGTTACTAACATGTGTGTGTGTGTCTGTGTGTTTTATATTTCTACTGCTGGTGGAATCACTATTTATCTTATACGATATTAATTTAATAAGCTGTTTTATCTCCACAGTAAATATTCTCCACTTAGATTTTTACTTAGGATTAATAATCTATAATAACTTCGTTACAATATTAATTACTAACGCTACAATCATTTTTGGTCAGGAATTTGTCTACGCTTTTGAAAAATTTCCTTGTTAGTGATTTTAAATTTTACCATCAGCGCCAACATGATTCTGGTTTAAATGGCCTAAACACAAAAACACCCTTTTATCTCATGAACCCTTCAATATTTTTTGGTATACTTTCCTTCGTTATACAACCATTATTTCACACAGAGACCTGTGTAACTTCAATATGAACTGATTTGAAACCTGATAAGAGGCTCTAACTATGCTGGTATGACAAATGGGCTAACCCACTCTGTCCCTGGGTCCACTTGCTCAACCCACCCTTTTATCACTTCCCCCCCTTATCCTTCACTCTAATCGCAGATGTTACTCAGTTCTTTCCCTTTCCATCCCCCTGTTTCCTCATCTGCTCCCACTCCAACACTCTTCCCTCTCCCCTTCCATACTCTCACATCAACCCATAAGCATTCAAGTTACTGTCAAATGTAAGGTTTATTTATTCACATTGTTCTCAATTAATCATAAATTATCTCATAGCTTTGATATTTTGAAGATGTGATCGTTTATTTTTAGAATGACATTGTTGGGTAGGCGCGAGAGGCCAAATCTAGCCAGTTTTAGAACATAAAACAAGTAAAATTTGGGGGATGGATATGGCTGGTGTAAATGCTAAAGAGTTAAATCCGTTCCAGCCATCATAGGGGTGTGGGGCTCTCTTTTGTTTCACAAGCTGCAAGGTGACCCCCAACATTGCAGGTGCCACTAAGGGATGTTTTATCTTATTGATGGCAAGGTAACCTCTACAATGCTGGTGCCACAAAAAGAAAATACTTATTACTGTCTATAAATAGTTAGTAAAAAAATCAAATAACAATAACATGAGGCGTTTGAGAGATGTTTTATTTTACTGATGGCAAGGTAACCTCTACGGTGCTGGTGCCACAAAAAAACTTCTCATTACACTCTATAAGTAGTTAGTAAAAAGAATCAAGCAACAGCAGGAGGTATTTGAGGGATGTTTAATCCTGCTGATGGCAAAGCGACCTCTACAGTGCTGGTGCCACAAAAATAATGCAGCCAGTACATTCTGTAAATTAGGTTGTTAGGAAAGGCATTTAACTCTACAATGCCAAAACTGCAGCATTGGTCTTTGACTCAATGGGTTTAGTGAAACTGACCAACCCATAACAATGGACATAGAGTGATAATGATAATGATGATGATGATGACGATGATAGTGGTGGTGGAGGGGGTTGCTGTCATCATCAACATTGTTGTGATAATTGTGGTGGTGGTGGTCGTCGTCATCGTCATCATTGTCATTGTGCTGGTTGTTGCCATGGTAAGGAGGAGGTCTACATTTTCATGTGATTTTCAGAATTCAACTTTATCAAAACTTTGAAATAGTACTTGTTTATCATCATCATCATCATCATCATCATCATCATCATCATCATTGTTTTTGTTGTCATTTTTATGCGTCTTCACCCACCATACTAGCTTCAGTTTGGACAAGATTTCTCGAGATAGTATTCTTCATATCAATATCTTCCATATCTTTGCATCATTGAACTGCTGGGCTTCCATATATTTTTCTTTGTGAGCAACATAAACACGTTGCTTGGTTGTTTGTTTGTTGGCTGGTCTGGTGGTGGTGGTGGTGGTGGTGGTGACTGGTTGAATTGATGAATGAAAATGTGTTTCTTGGACATCATAGAGGAGTAACAGGACTACACCCATGAACATTTAACAGATTTCATTATCACATTTCAGGTCAAACTGCGTTGGTCTTTTACAAATAGCAACAGAAATAATTACATACTGAGAAAGATAAACTGCTTGGATTTTAAAGGCGGTGAGCTGGCAGAATCATTAGCACATCAGGCAAAATGCTTAGCGACATTTCATCTTTCTTTACATTTAGAGTTCAAATTCCGCTGAGGTCAACTTTACCTTTTATCCTTTTCGGGGTTGATAAATCAAGTACCAGTTGTGTACTGGGGTCGATGTGATCGACTTACCGCTTCCCCCAAAATTTCAGGCTTTGTGCCTATGGTAGAAAGGATTATCGCCAGTACCGCCTGACTGGCTTCCGTAGGATTTTCGAGCGAGATCGTTGCCAGTGCCCCTGGACTGGCTTGTGCGGGTGGCACATAAAAGACACCATTTCGAGCGTGGCCGTTGCCAGTATCGCCTGACTGGTCTTCGTGCAGGTGACACGTAAAAGCACCTACTACACTCTCTGAGTGGTTGGCGTTAGGAAGGGCATCCAGCTGTAGAAACTCTGCCAAATTTAGATTGGAGCCTGGTGTTGCCATCCGGTTTCACCAGTCCTCAGTCAAGTCGTCCAACCCATGCTAGCATGGAAAGCGGACGTTAAACGATGATGATGATGATGATGAAGGTGCCAAAATCCGTTGGTCTTTTACAAATAGCAACAAAAGTATTTACATACTGAGAGAGATAAACTGCTTGGATTTTACAGCAGGCTACTGATACAGAAATATGTGGCTTGTCTGACTTAACTTAAAACAATGGTGCTATATTTGTGACAAGAAAGGTTCTTGGTCAATTGTCTGGTGTGGCAAGACTGGAGAGACATTCCGAAGGTGGCCAGCTGGCAGAATCATTAGCACACCAGGCAGAATGTTTAGCAGTGTTTCGTCTGGCGTTACGTTCTGAGTTCAAATTCTGCTGAGGTCAACTTTGCTTTTCATCCTTTCAGGGTCGATAAATTAAGTACCAGTTATGCACTGGGGTCAATGTAATCGACTTAATCTCTTTGTTTATCCTTGTTTGTCCCCTCTATGTTTAGCCCCTTGTGGGCAATAAAGAAATAAGAATGGAGAGACATGTCATCCAGCTGCCTCAGTATTTTGAAATTAATTACCACCAAAAACAGCCTTTTAAAGGGCACAAGAAGATGATTCTAGAAGATTGAATCATGCAATGACTTGATGAAGATTGGTTGCTTAATAGAACGATCACATGAAATGGTCCTGATGTTTGACCAGTTGTCCGATGACTTGGTTTTGAATCCCCACTAACACCATGTTACCATCGCCCCCAAGTGGTATCAACTAAAGACATTGGGTGACAAATACACATCATCATCATCATCATTTAATGTCCGCTTTATTTGCTAGCATGGATTGCACATTTTGAGAGGAGCCTGCACAAGACTTTAGTGTTTGTCTTGGCAGGGTTTTTAAAGCTGGATACCCCTCCTAACACCAACCACCCCACAGAGTGGACTGAGTGCTTTTATGTGGCACAAGCACAGGTGGGGGTCAGTTTTGACATGGTTTTTACAGCTGGATGCCCTTCCAAATGCCAACCACTTTATAGTGTGGACTGGATGCTTTTTACATGGCATCACACACTTATAGATTAATAAATCTTTTAACAACAGAATATTTTGCATTGATATCACATTGTAACAAAGATATATTTTGGTTAGCTTGACAGAACAAGAAGTCTTTGTAAAGTTCTGATAAAATATCTATTATCATTACCAAAACAATGTGTTTTTGTTGTGACAAATTTCACCAAGTGAAGCAGCTGAGAAGTTAACATGAGATGTGTGTGTTAGCAGTGACAGAAAACTGTAATAGTTGTATTGTGTAACCAAAGTTGAGTGAGATAGGATCATACAGCTGTTCATCTTGGCTGGACTGCAACCACAGGTCAGTTACTTAATGGTCTGACAAAGAAAAGGCTCTAAAAACAAAATCGTTAATGATATTCCCGTACATTGTTTACAACACTGGGATTCTAATGAGCTAAGCATCTGTTAGCCCAGCTATTTTAAAAATTAGTTCTTAATGTTTTCACCAGAGATTTCAGTGGTCACTTCTTTGCTGATGTCATCAACTTTTGGCAGAATCCTGTCTGTGTTGTGTAGTTATCTTTATCCTTGAACACAGTGATTCAGTTTTGATTCCGAGGCAGTGAGGTGGCATTTAATCTCTACCAATATTTTTGCTGCATGTGTGTGTGTGTGCGTGTATGCATGTGTGTGTGTGTAACTATACAGAGGATTCGCACTAAATTTGAGAGTTTGCATAAAAAGACTTTTTAAACATCAAGACTTATCTTATAGATTATGTCTACAAGATAACCAGTTTACTGAAAGCAGTTCCCCTTGGTTTCCACCTAGGCCTCAAGATGGCTCCAGAGCCTTGTGCATGCATTCCTCACTGTGTCCCTGGGAAGATCTTCAAACACCTCTTTGATCTTGGCCACCAGCTTGGTTTGGGGTTTGCAGACAGAGCAGTTGATATCTTTCACAACTGTACCTCACACTTTGTAATCAATGAGATTTCAATTGAGGGAATTAGCACACAGCCACACCTGCACCTATTACCACCATCATCATCATCATCATCATCATCATCATCATCGTTATCATCATCATCATCATCATCATCGTTATCATCATCAACATCATCATCATCTTCAGCATCATCATCTTCAGCATCATCATCTTCAGCATCATCATCATTCTCTGTCATCATCATCATCGTTATCATCAGCATCATCTTCACTCCCTGTCGTTATCATCATCATCATCATTGTCATCATATTCATCACTGTCATCATCATCATCATCATTGCCATTGTCATTATCATCATCATTTTCAGCATCATCATCATCATCATCATCATTGCTATCGTCATTATCATCGTCATTGTCTTCATCGTCATCATCATCATCGTCATCACTGTCGTTACATCATATTTATCTTTAGTGTTACACAACAGTTAATCCTACACAAAGAACCTATTTACATGTCAAATTGTGACGTTTTAGTTTATTTTCTTTTTCTTTTTCAATCTGTGTGTGTGGAAGCAGATGTGTGTGTGTGTGTGTGTGTGTTTCATCTGATTTATATATGTAAATATCACCAAGTCCCTCTCACCTTCCATATATTAATATTTTACATTCTAGTGGTGGTGGTGGTGGTGGTGTGTGGTGGCTGGCAGCAGTAGTTCTAAGTGTGACAGACTGCCTAAATGTCATGCAGTCTTATTTTTAGACAAAAACTCCTCCCAAACTCGATACCGATATGTATCACACCAAACAAGTATGGGGGGGGGGGGCGCAATGTTAATGAGATACCAGTGATTCATTGGGGTTGATATAATCAGATGTTTCCTTCCTTCCCCTCTAATGCATTATAAAATGCCTGCATTTTAAAATATTACTTTCAAGTTTTTGCACAATGCCAGATAGTTCAGAGGAGGGGGAGG
>NC_069007.1:12274967-12275851 GCF_001194135.2 Octopus bimaculoides
TATATATATAAATTTAAATAATAAGGGTGAAAAGTCGAATATTAATTTGATTAATATCAATTTAAAACCAGTGGCCTAGCAAATTGAAAAAATTTGAAGATTCAGAAAAATTATATTACATACATATAAGAGGGTTGAGCACTAAGTGGACATCCATTATGCTAGAAGTAGACCACCTATGGTGTGACCACTAAGAAAAGATTGTTCCCAAGAAAATTCAGCAAACACCAGAACATAAGCGAGCAAGACAGATGAAAACGGATATTATATGCTGATGATGATGATGTTGATGATGATTTAAATTTCTCTGGATAACCAAGGAATAGTGATTCGTCTTCACTGAGGAGAGACATTAATACTGGATCAGGTGTGTAAGAATATACATATGTTGCGTCTTTATTTGTCATGCCACCATTTCTAGTGAGGTCACAAAGGGACTTGCAAGAGAAGAGAGAACGGGGAATGAAAAATGTCCCCTTGACTAAGAGAGGTGGCAGGGGAGACGGTGTTTAAATGTTTGTAAGTGTAATTGTGTTTGTCATGTTCCCAGCAGTAAACAATTGTATTGAATTATTAATCTCTCTCTCATAAAGTCACTCATTAAACAGAGAGCTACAGAAATGATAATAATTATTAAATGTGTGTGGATTGCATTTACGGGTTTGAAATTTCATCACTTTCTGAAGAACCATTTATTTTGGTGCCAGTTTAGTCACTTCGCTAAAACTAATAAATCTGCTAAATGCAATTATTTGCTCTACATCTATCTATAGAACTATTTACAACTAATACATTTATATGTATGTATATATATGTATATATATGTATGTATGTATATATATATATATATATATATATATATATATATATATATATATATATAT
>NC_069007.1:12276443-12277032 GCF_001194135.2 Octopus bimaculoides
ATATATATATACATATATATATACATACTCATCCTTTCCCCGTTATTGTCTCCTTCCTCCACATCCTGTAACAAGTGTTTCCACTCCAGTGATTTTCCAAGAACATCCGTCTCACAGAACACTCTTCTTTCTTCTCGTTTCCCCAGATAAATAAGACCTGAATTCTTTTTAAATCTTACATTGATAATTTTATGATCTTTAAAACAGATTTTCATTAGATCTTTCTCTTTCTTTCTGTCCTTTGTGACTCCCAACAAACTAAGTGCTTGCTTGAAGCCTCTTTTATTTTCTGGGGAGGGGTTAGTTTGTTAAATAACCCAAATATCTGACTGGTATTTAAGATTGGTTGCTTGTTGTACTGTTAGGAAAGACTTCCTGTTCATATACAGGCACAGGAGTGGCTGTGTGACAAGAAGCTTGCTTACCAACCACATGGTTCCCGGTTCAGTCTAAGCACATGGTACCTTTCGCAAGTGTCTTCTGTTATAGCCTTGGGCCGACCAAAGCCCTATGAGTGGATTTGGTCAACGGAAACTGAAAGAAGCTATCATATGTGTGTGTATGTATGTTTGTGTCTGTGTTTGTCCCC
>NC_069007.1:12277042-12277644 GCF_001194135.2 Octopus bimaculoides
TCATCATCATCATCATTTAATGTCTGTTATCCATGCTGGCATGGGTTGGAAGTTTTGACCGGGACTGGTAAGCTGGAAGGCTGCACCAAACTCCAGTCTTGTTTGGCATGGTTTTCTATGACTGGATGCCCTTCCTAACACCAACCACTCCGAGAGTGTAATGGGTGCTTTTGCATGCCATTTGCATGACACCAGTATTTGCAACGAATGCAATTTTACTCGGCTTGTTGGCTCTTCTTCTCAAGCATGTCATAATGTCAAAAGTCTCGGGCATTGCCTCTGTGAGGCCCAACACTCGAAAGGAACTCATCCTCTTTGCCTCTGTGAAGCTCAACGCTCAAAAGGTGCCCTTTGTGTGCTACCAGCATCAGCCATGACTACGATTTCACTTGGTTTGACAGGTCTTCTCAAGTGCAGCATATTTGTTTGGGTGGAGGGGAAAATACAAGCACAAAGACACATACACATAGACACACACACACACACACACATACACACAGATATATACATATATATGTGTGTATATATATGCATATATATATATATATGTATATATATATATATATATATATATATATATATATATATATATATATATATAT
>NC_069007.1:12278475-12280039 GCF_001194135.2 Octopus bimaculoides
GGATGAGCTTCTTTCAGAAAAGTAGCACACGAGTTGATATGTATAAGGGAAATAAGAAAAGGCAGAAAATGCTAATATAATTCTGTCATGAAGTACATTTTAATTCTGGTTTCCGTCTTATATGTGTATACATGTATGTATATATATTTATATATATGCTTATACGTAATTTATATATAGAAGTAATGTTTGTTACCACTTCAACATAGTTGTTCCCTATGAAATGATGTTACTACTATTTTTCATCCCCAAGAGAACATCTTCTCTAGCTGGTTAACAACACAGCCTGTGTCCAATATATTGCAAACAGGGGAGTGAACTCCAGCCAACTTCCAGCGATTTGACAGGACCAACAGATCAGCCTAGTTTCAGGCTATTTTTTGCCCATCATCAGTATTGGACACCTGTTGCTAGAGATAGCAGTCATTCACTCCAGCTCGCAATATATAGAACACAAGCAACATTCAGTTACTGATCGTGCAACAAGCAAAGTAGCTAGGGGCCATATTAGGTCTCATGGTCTATGTTGCCCTGGGCTCTATGGTTTGATTCCCTTCCTAATGCCAGCCACTTTACAGAATGTACGGGGTGCTTTTTATGTGGCACCAGCATTGAATAATTTTCACATGGCACCAGCATCTACACCAATTTTTCACATATCTTGCCTATCACTTTGTTCTGAGTTCAAATTCCACCAAGTTCGCCTTTACTTATCATTCTTTTGGGGCTGATGAGATAATTACCAGTCAAGTACTAGGCTCAATGTAATCGGCTAACAGCTCCCCTACGAATTTCAGGCTGTGTGCCTACAGTAGAAAGGATTATTATTATTATCATTATTATTATTATTATCAAGTGAGAGAGCAGTGCATGCCATGAAAATGATACTTGAACACAAATATACAAAGCCCAGTAAACTTCATCCCATGTCTTCTTGGGTCTCCTTCTTCCACAACTTCCCTCCACTTTAAGTGATTGGCACTCCTTTATGCAAATGCTCTCATTCATCCACATCACATAACCAAACCAGTACAGTCTCTTCTCTTGCACACTGCATATAATTCCTCTTATGCCCAAATCCTCTCTCAATGCACTTGCACATCCAGTGGAGAATACCAGCTTTGTTCCTCTCCAACCTTCGTATGTCCTCCACATTCAGGACCCACATCTCACTACGCTGCAGCATCACAGTTCATACACATGCATCATACAATCTTCACCTCTCTCAGAGAGAGAGAGAAAGACCTTTAGTTGCCAACGGGTAAAAGCTCTCTGAACTTCTTCCATCTTATTCTTAATCTAGCAATGATATATGCATATATATATATATATAGTCTGTTAAAGTCTGTCATACCGGCCATGATGAAATACCACAAGGTATAGAAAATACGTATTTGCCTTTATATATTTAATCCTTTATATTGAACACTCAATATTTCATATATTCAATAAGACATTCAATACTTCATTTCATTGTACCAGCCATTTTTATATTATATATTGTATATTCTATATCCCACATTAATTTTACAAGAATATAAATAAAACATAAAAAACTAGACAG
>NC_069007.1:12280149-12281264 GCF_001194135.2 Octopus bimaculoides
ATATATATATATATATATAGCAAATGAAAGATAGAAGATGGAATATACGAGAATTTATTATTAATCACGACAATTGTTTCGACACATCTAGCATCGATTCCTCTTGGCTGGGACACTCAACAACTGGTTCAGGAGCATCTGGTGGTGCAGATGTGTCTCATCAAGTGATAAATAAATGCAACTCATTAAAATAACAGTTCCGCAATGTGACTTTCCATTTTGTAGAGAGAAAAACAGCCAGACGGAGGAAATATCTTCATTTATATAGAAGATCAAAAATAAAATCACAGATGGCAAAAAGAGAAATGAACATGCAATCCAGCGAGAAAAGTATTAAAAACAACTGTTAACAGATATGGATGTATAAACGCTCTCGGGCAAGCTGCATGGTGTGAAGCTAACATGGCAGTCCATGAAAATAGAACGAATGGTGCAGTTGATTAACTCCAACTGGCCATCGCCTCTAGCTAGCTATGTGACACACAAACCTGTGTCCATTATAACCTTCTAACAGGGGAGGTCACCGGCTTCCCCTTGCTGGTTCAACATCCACAGATTAGTTTCGGGGTATTTGCCCTTTATCAATATCCAGTACTACTGCCATAGTCTCCTTTAGAGAGATTTAGAAATATTAATATTTATATATATATATAGATATATAGATAGATAGATAGATAGATATAGATATATATATCAAATGTACTGTTCTGTGATAGAAAATTCAAGAAAAAGGTACTCCATTTGGTGACTGATAAATATTATTTATTTAAAGAGCACAATACATGTATTTAAGATATCTATGATATGTGGTTTGCGCCTGAAGAATATGTTTGAGTATTTCTCAATATATGAAGCTATTAGTAGTGCTTAAATACATATATTGTGACCTTTAAATGAATTATATATATATATGTATAAAACAAATGATGAATAAGCATATGCATGTATACATACATCTACATGTATATATAGATGCAAACACATATATACCTATATATATGCATATATATATAGGTATGTGTATATACATATATATATATATATATACATATGCATATATATATATATATATATATATATATATATATATATATATATATATATATATATATATA